>NW_027592726.1:0-46836 GCF_964213995.1 Mustelus asterias
TAGGGATGGGCAATAAATGCTGGCCCAGCCAGCGACGCCCATGTCCCACGAATGAATTTTTTTAAAAACTCCATTTCTCTTCCCACAGATGCTACCAGTCCAGCTGCTGAATATTTCCAGTATTTTGTTATTTCTTGCTGTTGGGTCCGAACTTTGGTTCTGGAGGCAAGGAGGGACATTTAGACTCCCTTCCTCCCCCACCATGAGTGGTTAATTTTCCAGCAACTAACATGGCGCCAGCTGTTATCCATCGAAGTATTTGTGTTGTAGTCAAAACCTTTTTTTAAAAAAATAACTCACTCAGGAAGAGATGGTAAGAAGTCCCACAACACCAGGTTAAAGTCCAACAGGTTTATTTGGTAGCACAAGCTTTCGGAGCATTGCCCCTCCTCCAGGGGAGTGAAGAGGGATACCAGAGCTGCTCCTTCCATGTCTGGTACCCAAATTCGGTTCTAGCCACGACCAAATGTCGGATCATAAGAGCAGTGATTTTTGATTGGTCTTGAGCCGGGTCAGAGTTGATCCACAGCCTCTGACTCGACACAAGCCGGCAGTGCCATGCGGGTAGATCCCACGTTAACTTTGAAACGGAAAAAACATCATATCGTTGCAAGAGGGTGATCTTCTGAGGCTGTTGGTTGAAGTTGGCCAGTGCAGAGGGCACTTTAAAATGTGCAGCGTAGGACTCGGGAGTGTTTGAAGCGTTGCAGGGTCTTTACTCCCGAGCCTATTCTGGTGCAGCGACTGACCTGGGAGTGCCTGATGCTGAGTACCCAACAGGCAAGTGTCGCATTTCCCCAGCACGAACGTGTGGCTGAAAGTAAACCGGTTTTTAAAAATAATTTATTTAAAGGTGAAACCTTGTGACTTGATCTTTGTGTGGCGGCCGCTTTGTGATTCGGTCTCTCCTCTTTTTCTGTTCCTCTGCACGCTTGCTTGTGATCTGGGATCGTGCAGAAGCTTGGATCTGCCGGGCGAGAGCCCTGGGTCGTTGCTGGTGGACGCAGCCCTGGGCGCAGAGTAAGCCGTGTGTTACTGAGTGGAGCTGAACTGTCTTTAAACCCAACCCCGCTCCCAGCTCCCCAACCGGTCACAGGGTCCAAAATACAATGTTGTTTTACTGTAAATATATACAGCATATCGTGTACTCCTGCACTTCAGTTTGGTTTAGTTGTGTTGGGAAATGTCTAGGCCGGGGAGGAGCCTTGTAATGGTTCCTCTCCAGTGCTTTTAATTGCAAACATTTTCAATTGCCCGCATAGTCGTGTCAACATTTTGGCTTTTTTTTAAAAACGTCAGTTCAAAGTTTTCTTTCTTTTTGACTACAGGGCACATGGTGGCACAGTGGTTAGCACTGGACTTCTGACAGTGACCCCTTGCTGCTACTAAAGCTCTTATCTCAAGGGATTGCTGTCCCTTGGTTGACACGTTGCCTAGACCAAGGCCTCCAATGTGGGCGGCACAGTTGTTAGCACTGCTGCCTCGCAACGCAAGGGTTCGATTCCCGGCCTCGGGTCACTGTCTGTGTGGAGTTTGTACGTTCTCCCCATGTCTGCGTGGGTTTCCTCCGGGTGCTCCGGTTTCCTCCCATAGTCCAAAAGACGTGCTGGTTAGGGTGCATTGGCCGTGCTAAATTCTCCCTCAGCGTTACCCGAACAGGCGCCGGAGTGTGGCGACTAGGGGGATTTTCACAGTAACTTCATTGCAGTGTGTTAATTTTAAGCCTACTTGTGACACTAATAAATAAACTTTAAAGGAATTATATAGGAACCTGTTGATGCGTTCCTGTATGTTAGTGTTAGGTAGCGCAGTGGTTATCCGATTGGTGTATCGTTTGGGCTTTTAGTTACTGGTCAAATGTCCTTCAGAGAAGGAAATCTTGCCACCCGTACCCAGACTGGGCCTGTACGTGACTCCACACCCACGTCAAAGAGGCCCACCAAGCTTCTTTTGCAACTAGGGATGAGTAATAAATGCCCACATTCGGTGCATGAATAAAAGCATTGTTTGCTCAAGGCTTTTTGCTGATATGCAGTAATAATTCAATCCGTTAGTCTGTATGAATGCAGTATATATTTCATGTAAAATAACAGGATTATGATGAGTTGACGTGGTAGTATATTTGTTTCTGGATGTGTGCGCACGCGCGTGTACCCACAGGCTCAGGGATGCCTCAGTATGTTCTGACCACTCCGGTTTCGGTCTGCGTTCAGGTTTGTGGTGACTCGAATCGAAGCCAGGCTGTCTGCGGTTCTGTGTGGAGTTTTAACCTGCTCTGGTTTTAAATGGCATGCAGCGCGCATGGTGTTCAGATTTGTGTATTTCACTTCGGGGAATGGTGTGATTTTTGTTTTTCTCCTCCTCTTAGGAAAAATGAAGCTGGTTAGGACGAGTGATTTGTCTGCCTCTGGGTCTTCCAATGCAAAATTCCCACTCTGGAGAATTGAGCAGAATTTGGTCAGGATCGGAGGACCAAAATCACTTAGCTACCCTCAATGTTAATGAGGGGATAATTGCAGCTGATGAGACACTTGGCGACAAGTCGATGGAGAGTGCGTTGACCTCCTCCTGTGGCCTAGTGGTATAGGCCACTGAACTGTCCATTGGGTAGCACAGTGGTTGGCACTGCTGCCTCACAGCGCAAGGGACCCGGGTTCGATTCCCGGCTTGGGTCACTGTCTGTGTGGAGTTTGCACATTCTCCCTGTGTCTGCGTGGGTTTCCTCCGGGTGCTCCAATCTCCTCCCACAGTCCAAACGACGTGCTGGTTAGGGTGCATTGGCCGTGCTAAATTCCCCCTCCGTGCACCCGAACAGGCACTGGAGTGAGGCGACTAGAGGAATTTCACAGTAACTTCATTGCAGTGTTAATGTAAGCCTTACTTGTGACTAATAAATAAACTTTAACTTTATGGGGAGGGATTAATTGCTGTAGGAGGGTGATTGGTTTATGGAGTTACTCCTGACATTGAACTATATCAGTTACCTGAGTAACTGGGCACCCTGAGCAGTCTGATAAATGTACTCTGATCCTCAGCTTGGGTGCATTGTTAATGAGGGATAATTGCAACTGATGAGACACTTGGCAACAAGTCAATGGAGAGTGCGTTGACCTCCCCCTGTGGCCTAGTGGTATAGGCCACTGAACTGGTAAACCACAAACCGAGAGCAATGATCTGGGGTCCATGGCTTGAATCCTAACAATGGTAAAATTGTCCTGCGGCAGGTATGGGTGAATATATAACTGAAAAGGGACATATTTAGCGGGGAGTTTGCTCTTGCCAAACCCTGAGAAAATAGAGAGCGAGAGAGATAGAATCATAGCATCCCTATAATGCAGAAGGAGGCCATTCAGCCCATTGAGTCTGCACCGACCACAATCCCACCCAGACCCTATTCCTGCAACCACACATGTTTACCCTGCAAACCCCCCTGACACTAAGGGGCAATTTAGCACGGCCAATCAACCTAACCCGCACATCCTTGGACTGTAGGAGGAAACCGGAGCACCCGGAGGAAACCCACGCAGACACGGGGAGAACGTGCAGACTCCACACAGACAGTGACCTGAGGCCGGGATTGAACCCGGGTCCCTGGTGCTGTGAGGCAGCCGTGCTAACCACTGGGCCACCGTGTAGAGAGGGAGAGAATCGCGCTTTTACACTGTCTGGAGTTGGAGGCAAACACTTGCTTCTTCTCCCTATCACCTACATTCTATAATGTAAAGCAGCCATGTATTAAGCTGCTTGAATATTGCTCCACTGCTGACGACAGCCACTGGCTCCTGAGGACACTGTCAAACACCAACTTTTCTGATCAGTGACCTTGCCTCTCCCTGTGTTTGCAACCCCCTCCAACCCAAGATCTCTGCGCTCCTCCAATTCAGGCCGCATGTATGTTTTCTAATTTCAGTTGCTTCACCCTTGGCTGTGCCTTTAGCTGACTGGACTCTTAAGCTCCAGAGTTACAATAGAATCCCCATAGTGCAGAAGAGGCTGTTCGGCCCATCAAGTCTGCACTGACTCTGACGGAGCATCTTACCCCAGACCCTCTTTCCCGCCCTATCCCCGTAACCCCACACATTTACTGTGGCTGGTCCATCTAACCTAGGCAATTTACCACGGCCAATCCACCTAACCTGCACATCTTTGGAGTGTGGGAGGAAACCGGAGCGCCCGGAGGAAACCCACGCAGACACGGGGAGAACGTGCAAACTCCACACAGACAGTCACCCCAAGGCTGGAATTGAACCCGGGTCCCTGGCGCTGTGAGGGAGCAGCGCTAACCACTGTGCCGCCGTGCTGCCCACCATCTCTTTTCCCCCTCAACCCCGTTTAAGATTCACCTTTACAACTTGGTCTTCTGCCCTAATAACTCCTTACATGGATCTGTTGCGTTTTTGTTTGCTGACACTCCTGCTTTGGGGTTTTTTTTTACGATATTTAACATGTCACGTAAATGCAAGTTGTTCTTGACATATAGAACATAGAACATAGAACAGTACAGCACAGAACAGGCCCTTCGGCCCACGATGTTGTGCCGAGCTTTATCTGAAACCAAGATCAAGCTATCCCACACCCTATCATCCTGGTGTGCTCCATGTGCCTATCCAATAACTACTTAAATGTTCCTAAAGTGTCTGACTCCACTATCACTGCAGGCAGTCCATTCCACACCCCAACCACTCTCTGCGTAAAGAACCTACCTCTGACATCCTTCCTATATCTCCCACCACGAACCCTATAGTTATGCCCCCTTGTAATAGCTCCATCCACCCGAGGAAATAGTCTTTGAACGTTCACTCTATCTATCCCCTTCATCATTTTATAAACCTCTATTAAGTCTCCCCTCAGCCTCCTCCGCTCCAGAGAGAACAACCCCAGCTCCCTCAACCTTTCCTCATAAGACCTACCCTCCAAACCAGGCAGCATCCTGGTAAATCTCCTCTGCACTCTTTCCAGCGCTTCCACATCCTTCTTATAGTGAGGTGACCAGAACTGCACACAATATTCCAAATGTGGTCTCACCAAGGTCCTGTACAGTTGCAGCATAACCCCACGGCTCTTAACCTCCAACCCCCTGTTAATAAAAGCTAACACACTATAGGCCTTCTTCACAGCTCTATCCACTTGAGTGGCAACCTTTAGAGATCTGTGGATAAGATCTCTCTGTTCCTCCACAGTCTTCAGAACCCTACCTTTGACCCTGTAATCCACATTTGGGGCGGCACGGTAGCACAGTGGTTAGCACTGCTGCTTCACAGCTCCAGGGTCCTGGGTTCGATTCCCGGCTCGGGTCACTGTCTGTGTGGAGTTTGCACATTCTCCTCGTGTCTGCGTGGGTTTCCTCCGGGTGCTCCGGTTTCCTCCCACAGTCCAAAGATGTGCGGGTTAGGTTGATTGGCCAGGTTAAAAATTGTCCCTTAAAGTTCTGAGATGCGTAGGTTAGAGGGATTAGCGGGTAAAATATGTGGGGTTAGGGCCTGGGTGGGATTGTGGTCGGTGCAGACTCGATGGGCCGAATGGCCTCCTTCTGCACTGTAGGGTTTCTATGATTTAAATTAGTCCTACCAAAATGAATCACCTCACATTTATCAGATCAAAATGAATCACCTCACGTTTATCAGATCAAAATGAATCACCTCACATTTATCAGACAACTCACCAAGGCCAACCAAGTTCCTTACTGAGTGAATCTCGCAAAAGGTCATAGCCCCAGACATATCTATCATAGAATCATAGAATCCTACAGCGCAGAAGGAGGCCATTCGGCCCATTGAGTCTGCACCAACCACAATCCCACCTAGGCCCTATCGTTGGGATCCAAGAGGACGGGCTGGTGAAACCTGCAACTGTGGGTCAAAGAATCCAGTTAAGGGAGTTGGTTTCTGTTGATTAAATTTGGGGAGTTGATCTCAGTTGAATCAGAGTCTGTCCATTGCATATTGGAGCACAACAGAGTCACAACTGGAGGGCAGCCATCTGGAACAGGATTGCAAGCCTTGTTTACATCCCTGGAAGTGGGCTTATGAGGATCAGACACAGTGTTGAATTGTGGGGGCCTGTATTGAGTGAAGAGTTACTTGATTCTTTTTGTTTTAAACCTTTTCAGCCCCCTCCACTCAGCTATCCTTTCCCTGTGATCTGCTGAGTCCTCGCAGAGTGTCAGTCAAGGCTCGAGACCCAGGTGGTCTTGTAGGGGCTAGGACAGCACTGGACAGATTCCAAACCTCCTTTGGATTTGGTAGCAATGCTTGTTGCGTGGGCTTGCATGAAATAAGCTGCGTGATGGATCTATCTGTGCAGGTGTATCGCACACAACCTCTCATCAAAGAGATGCTATCGAGGAAGGTAAATGTTGCCCCTTCCTCAGGCATCCATTTTGACCTGGGCGAGAGGATTGTGTGTGTGTGTGTGTGTGTAAATAATGTGCATCAGTCATGTTAAGTGTTATCCACCCGCGTTGGGTTTGAAGGGCCTGTAACCGCCTTCCTGCAGGATTAACAATTCAGTCTCAAATTAACACTTTAAAACAGCTTCTTGTTTGGTTCTGCAAATGGCATTGATAACAGAACTGTGCTGTCTGCTGTCTCTCTTCCCCCCCCCCCATTCCTCATTCCTCCCGTCCATTCTCTGCCATTTTCTTTCTCTGTTCTCTCCATTCCCTCTTCTGTCTCTCTTTCTCTGTCTCACTTTTTCTCCCTCCTCCTCCTCCTCCCACCTCCACCCCCACCCTCATTCCCCCTCTCTCTCCCATTCTCCTTCTCTTTCTCCCTTTTCCCTCCCTCCCTTTCTCTCTTCCTCCCCCCCGTTGCTCGCTCACTCTCTTTTTCTCTCCCCTTTCTCTCTCTCTCTTTCTTTCTCTCCCCTTTTCCCATCTCTCACCTTTCCCTCACCCTCTCCCCCCCGCTCTCTCTCTCCCCCCCCGCTCTCTCTCTCCCCCCCCGCTCTCTCCCTCTCCCCCCCGCTCTCTCCCTCTCCCCCCCGCTCTCTCCCTCTCCCCCCGCTCTCTCCCTCTCCCCCCGCTCTCTCCCTCTCCCCCCCCGCTCTCTCCCTCTCCCCCCCCGCTCTCTCCCTCTCCCCCCCCCGCTCTCTCCCTCTCCCCCCCCGCTCTCTCCCTCTCCCCCCCCGCTCTCTCCCTCTCCCCCCCGCTCTCTCCCTCTCCCCCCCGCTCTCTCCCTCTCCCCCCCCGCTCTCTCCCCCTCCCCCCCGCTCTCTCCCCCTCCCCCCCGCTCTCTCCCCCTCCCCCCCGCTCTCTCCCCCTCCCCCCCGCTCTCTCCCCCTCCCCCCCGCTCTCTCCCCCTCCCCCCCGCTCTCTCCCCCTCCCCCCCGCTCTCTCCCCCTCCCCCCCGCTCTCTCCCCCTCCCCCCCGCTCTCTCCCCCTCCCCCCCGCTCTCTCCCCCTCCCCCCCGCTCTCTCCCCCTCCCCCCCGCTCTCTCCCCCTCCCCCCCGCTCTCTCCCCCTCCCCCCCGCTCTCTCCCCCTCCCCCCCGCTCTCTCCCCCTCCCCCCCGCTCTCTCCCCCTCCCCCCCGCTCTCTCCCCCTCCCCCCCGCTCTCTCCCCCTCCCCCCCGCTCTCTCCCCCTCCCCCCCGCTCTCTCCCCTCCCCCCCGCTCTCTCCCCCTCCCCCCCGCTCTCTCCCCCTCCCCCCCGCTCTCTCCCCTCCCCCCGCTCTCTCCCCCCTCCCCCCCCCCGCTCTCTCCCCCTCCCCCCCGCTCTCTCCCCCTCCCCCCCGCTCTCTCCCCCTCCCCCCCGCTCTCTCCCCCCCCCTCCCCCCGCTCTCTCCCCCTCCCCCCCGCTCTCTCCCCCTCCCCCCCGCTCTCTCCCCCTCCCCCCCGCTCTCTCCCCCTCCCCCCGCTCTCTCCCCCTCCCCCCCGCTCTCTCCCCCTCCCCCCCGCTCTCTCCCCCTCCCCCCCGCTCTCTCCCCCTCCCCCCCGCTCTCTCCCCCTCCCCCCCGCTCTCTCCCCCTCCCCCCCGCTCTCTCCCCCTCCCCCCGCTCTCTCCCCCTCCCCCCCGCTCTCTCCCCCTCCCCCCCGCTCTCTCCCCCTCCCCCCCGCTCTCTCCCCCTCCCCCCCGCTCTCTCCCCCTCCCCCCCGCTCTCTCCCCCTCCCCCCGCTCTCTCCCCCTCCCCCCGCTCTCTCCCCCTCCCCCCCGCTCTCTCCCCCTCCCCCCCGCTCTCTCCCCCTCCCCCCCGCTCTCTCCCCCTCCCCCCCGCTCTCTCCCCCTCCCCCCCGCTCTCTCCCCCTCCCCCCCGCTCTCTCCCCCTCCCCCCCGCTCTCTCCCCCTCCCCCCCGCTCTCCCTCCCCCCCCTCCCCCCCGCTCTCTCCCCCTCCCCCCCGCTCTCTCCCCCTCCCCCCGCTCTCTCCCCCTCCCCCCCGCTCTCTCCCCCTCCCCCCCCGCTCTCTCCCCCTCCCCCCCCGCTCTCTCCCCCTCCCCCCCGCTCTCTCCCCCTCCCCCCCGCTCTCTCCCCCTCCCCCCCGCTCTCTCCCCCTCCCCCCCGCTCTCTCCCCCCTCCCCCCGCTCTCTCCCCCTCCCCCCGCTCTCTCCCCCTCCCCCCCGCTCTCTCCCCCTCCCCCCCCGCTCTCTCCCCCTCCCCCCCGCTCTCTTCCCCCTCCCCCCCGCTCTCTCCCCCTCCCCCCGCTCTCTCCCCTCCCCCCCGCTCTCTCCCCCTCCCCCCCGCTCTCTCCCCCTCCCCCCCGCTCTCTCCCCCTCCCCCCGCTCTCTCCCCCTCCCCCCCGCTCTCTCCCCCTCCCCCCCGCTCTCTCCCTCTCCCCCCCGCTCTCTCCCTCTCCCCCCGCTCTCTCCCTCTCCCCCCGCTCTCTCCCTCTCCCCCCCGCTCTCTCCCTCTCCCCCCCGCTCTCTCCCTCTCCCCCCGCTCTCTCCCTCTCCCCCCCGCTCTCTCCCTCTCCCCCCGCTCTCTCCCTCTCCCCCCCGCTCTCTCCCTCTCCCCCCCGCTCTCTCCCTCTCCCCCCGCTCTCTCCCTCTCCCCCCCGCTCTCTCCCTCTCCCCCCCGCTCTCTCCCTCTCCCCCCCGCTCTCTCCCTCTCCCCCCCGCTCTCTCCCTCTCCCCCCCGCTCTCTCCCTCTCCCCCCCGCTCTCTCCCTCTCCCCCCCGCTCTCTCCCTCTCCCCCCCGCTCTCTCCCTCTCCCCCCCGCTCTCTCCCTCTCCCCCCGCTCTCTCCCTCTCCCCCCCGCTCTCTCCCTCTCCCCCCCGCTCTCTCCCTCTCCCCCCCGCTCTCTCCCTCTCCCCCCCGCTCTCTCCCTCTCCCCCCCGCTCTCTCCCTCTCCCCCCCGCTCTCTCCCTCTCCCCCCCGCTCTCTCCCTCTCCCCCCCCGCTCTCTCCCTCTCCCCCCCGCTCTCTCCCTCTCCCCCCCGCTCTCTCCCTCTCCCCCCCCGCTCTCTCCCTCTCCCCCCCGCTCTCTCCCTCTCCCCCCCGCTCTCTCCCTCTCCCCCCCGCTCTCTCCCTCTCCCCCCCGCTCTCTCCCTCTCCCCCCCCGCTCTCTCCCTCTCCCCCCCGCTCTCTCCCCTCTCCCCCCCGCTCTCTCCCTCTCCCCCCCGCTCTCTCCCTCTCCCCCCGCTCTCTCCCCCCGCTCTCTCCCTCTCCCCCCCGCTCTCTCCCTCTCTCCCCCCGCTCTCTCCCCCGCTCTCTCTCCCCCGCTCTCTCTCCCCCGCTCTCTCTCCCCCCTCTCTCTCCCCCGCTCTCTCTCCCCCGCTCTCTCTCCCCCGCTCTCTCTCCCCCGCTCTCTCTCCCCCGCTCTCTCTCCCCCGCTCTCTCTCCCCCGCTCTCTCTCCCCCGCTCTCTCTCCCCCCGCTCTCTCTCCCCCGCTCTCTCTCCCCCGCTCTCTCTCCCCCGCTCTCTCTCCCCCGCTCTCTCTCCCCCGCTCTCTCTCCCCCCCGCTCTCTCTCCCCCGCTCTCTCTCCCCCGCTCTCTCTCCCCCGCTCTCTCTCCCCCGCTCTCTCTCCCCCGCTCTCTCTCCCCCGCTCTCTCTCCCCCGCTCTCTCTCCCCCCGCTCTCTCTCCCCCGCTCTCTCTCCCCCGCTCTCTCTCTCTCTTGTATCTCCATCCCTCAGCCCTGTCACGGCTGTACCTGCTGCTGGTTCTGAGGACGCTGCTTTGCCCGTACCCGATGCTGATGATCTCCTCAACAAGTAAGGAGGTTTCTTCACTTTACGTCCACTTCAGCCTGTGTTTGTTCTGAGGCTGAGTTTCGGGATGCCTTTTGAAAATAAATTCTGTGGATTGTTTTTTGTTTTAAGAGTTCGTGCAGCTCAGCACCCAGAGTCGGTGCGAGGGGATTGCTGACTATGTCATTGGGTTTGGTAACCTCTGGTCCCGGCAGTCAGAGCCTCCACATTTTGCTATAATCCAGTCTCTTGTCTTGACATGTCTGAAAGACAGGACTGACCTTTAATCTTGCTGCCTCGCCCTTTAACCCCAGAGAGCCATTTGGAGGCCAGCCTTCCAGTTCTGGGCCTCTCATCTCAGGACAGATGTATTGTCCTTGCAATGGAAACAGTGAGTCTGATACTTGGGGCTGAAAGGCTGTGGAATCATCTCGGGAAGCTAAAATATGATTGAGGGCTAGAATTGTATTCGCTGTGGATCATTAAGGAATAACCTAATGGAGGTGTTTTAAGATGAGAGCGGTTGATTTGATTTGGGTGGCACAGTGGTTAGCACTGCTGCCTCACAGCGCCAGGGACCCGGGTTCGATTCCCGGCTTGGGTCACTGTCTGTGCGGAGTCTGCACATTCTCCCCGTGTCTGCATGGGTTTCCTCCGGGTGCTCCGGTTTCCTCCCACAGTCTGAAAGACGTGCTGGTTAGGGTGCATTGGCCGTGTAAAATTCTCCCTCAGTGTACCCGAACAGGCGCCGGAGTGTGGCGACTAGGGGATTTTCACAGTAACTCCATCGCAGTGTTAATGTAAGCCTAATAATAAATAAACTTTTTTTTAAAAAAGCTTCTTGCCACCAGGAAGGGAGAGTGGCAACCCCAAGGAATCTGTATAGAACTTCTGATCTGTTCAAAGAACAAAGAACAGTACAGCACAGGAAACAGGCCCTTCGGCCCTCCAAGCCTGTGCCGCTCCTTGGTCCAACTAGACCAATCGTTTGTATCCCTCCATTCCCAGGCTGCTCATGTGACTATCCAGGTAAGTCTTAAACGATGTCAGCGTGCCTGCCTCCACCACCCTACTTGGCAGCGCATTCCAGGCCCCCACCACCCTCTGTGTAAAAAACGTCCCTCTGATGTCTGAGTTATACTTCGCCCCTCTCAGCTTGAGCCCGTGACCCCTCGTGATCGTCACCTCCGACCTGGGAAAAAGCTTCCCACTGTTCACCCTATCTATACCCTTCATAATCTTGTATACCTCTATTAGATCTCCCCTCATTCTCCGTCTTTCCAAGGAGAACAACCCCAGTCTACCCAATCTCTCCTCATAGCTAAGACCCTCCATACCAGGCAACATCCTGGTAAACCTTCTCTGCACTCTCTCCAATGCCTCCACGTCCTTCTGGTAGTGCAGCGACCAGAACTGGACGCAGTACTCCAAATGTGGCCTAACCAGCGTTCTATACAGCTGCATCATCAGACTCCAGCTTTTATACTCTATACCCCGTCCTATAAAGGCAAGCATACCATATGCCTTCTTCACCACCTTCTCCACCTGTGTTGTCACCTTCAAGGATTTGTGGACTTGCACACCTAGGTCCCTCTGTGTTTCTATACTCCTGATGACTCTGCCATTTATTGTATAACTCCTCCCTACATTATTTCTTCCAAAATGCATCACTTCGCATTTATCCGGATTAAATTCCATCTGCCACCTCTCCGCCCAATTTTCCAGCCTATTTATATCCTGCTGTATTGCCCGACAATGCTCTTCGCTATCCGCAATTCCAGCCATCTTTGTGTCATCCGCAAACTTGCTGATTACACCAGTTACACCTTCTTCCAAATCATTTATATATATCACAAATAGCAGAGGTCCCAGTACAGAGCCCTGCGGAACACCACTGGTCACAGACCTCCAGCCGGAAAAAGACCCTTCGACCACTACCCTCTGTCTCCTATGGCCAAGCCAGTTCTCCACCCATCGAGCCACTTCTCCTTGTATCCCATGAGCCTTAACCTTCTTAACCAACCTACCATGTGGGACTTTGTCAAATGCCTTACTGAAATCCATATAGACGACATCCACGGCCCTTCCTTCATCAACCGTTTTTGTCACTTCCTCAAAAAACTCCACCAAATTTGTAAGGCACGACCTCCCTCATTGTGTGATTGTAGGATGCATCACCGCTACCATCTGCTGGTTAGTGGTGGTAGTGCGACTCTCGTCTGACAAAAGAGATCAAACCCAACTTTAAAATGTCAGTTCAGCTCAGAATTGTTTTGGTTCTTGATTTGGAAAGGTTTTCAAATCCTAGAATTTTACCGGCTTTATTTTCTCCCGTTGCACCAAGACCGCAGTTAGTTTTAGATATCCCATTATAGAGGAGAGTAGTTTTAGTTTAGTTTATTTATTAGTCACAAGTCAGGCTTACATTAACACTGCAATGAAGTTACTGTGAAAATCTCCTAGTTGCCACATTCTGGAGCCTGTTCGGGTCAATGCACCCTAATCTGCACCTCTTTCAGACTGTGGGAGGAAACCGGAGCACCCGGAGGAAACCCACGTAGACTTGGGGGAGACTCCGCACAGACAAGTGACCCAAGCCGGGAATCGAACCTGGGTCCCTGGCGCTGTGAGGCAGCAGTGCTGACCTCCGTGCCAGAATGGAATCATTGCAGTGCTGATTCACTCAAGGTGACGGGGCCATCAGCTTGGACAAGCTGGAGCTGTATTCACTGCAGCTGAGCAGGGACCTGGTAGAAATACTCATCGTTTTATATGACTCTTGAGAATAAGGACCAGGCCCTTCGGCCCACCAAGTCTGCGCTGATCACGTTGTCCTATCTAGACCAAACGCCTGTATCCTTCTATTCCCCCTATTCCCCATCTGCTCATGTGTCTATCCAGATAAGTCTTCAATGTCGCTAACGTGTCTGCCTCGACCACCTCACCTGGCAGTACATTCCAGGCCCCCACCACCCCTCTGTGTGGGGGGGGAAAAAAAACTTCCCCGCACATCTCCACTGAACCTTCCCCCTGCCCCCCCAACCTTGAACTTGTGCCCCCCTTGTAATTGTCATTTCTACCCTGGGGGGGGGGGGGGGGGGGAAGCTTCCAACTGTCTACCCTATCCGTACATCTCATTTTGGTAACTTCTGTTAGCAAGGTGAGAGATTATTTGCACAAGTTACCACTCGCTGCCTGTGGCGGGCTAGTATGTGTGAATGGCCTGTTTCCAGGCTGTGGCTTCATTGAATCGGAAATTTCTGCGCATGGGACATTCAGTCCCTTGTCCCGATGCTGTAACCACCCCCTTGCATCCATGGGACTTGATCCAGGATTGGTCCCAGATGTATAAAGAGAGATGGTGGACTGTTTTTTTTTAAATTCAAAGGCTTGTTAGAATATGGGATGTGTCTAATAAACCTCCTCTTCACCTTCTCGGCCCTAAAGGAGAACTATCCCAGCTTAGAACCATAGATAGAACCATAGAAAATTACAGCTCAGAAACAGGCCTTTTGGCCCTTCTTGTCTGTGCCGAACCATTTTATGCCTAGTCCCACTGACCTGCACTTGGACCATATCCCTCCACACCCCCCTCATCCATGAACCCGTCCAAGTTTTTCTTAAATGTTAAAAGTGATCCTGCATTTACCACTTTATCCGGCAGCTCATTCCACACTCCCACCACTCTCTGCGTGAAGAAGCCCCCCCTAATATTCCCTTTAAACTTTTCTCCTTTCACCCTTAACCCAGGCCCTCTGGTTTTTTTCTCCCCTAGCCTCAGCGGAAAAAGCCTGCTTGCATTCACTCTATCTATACCCATCAAAATCTTATACACCTCTATCAAATCTCCCCTCAATCTTCTACGCTCCAGGGAATAAAGTCCCAACCTATTCAATCTCTCTCTGTAACTCAACTTCTCAAGTCCCTCCCCGTAACGAGGTTAAGAATCCGTGCTCTTTCATAGAAATCATAGAAACCCTACAGTGCAGAAGGAGGCCATTCGGCCCATCGAGTCTGCACCGACCACAATCCCACCCAGGCCCTAACCCCACATATTTACCCACTAATCCCTCTAACCTACGCATCCCAGGACTCTAAGGGGCAATTTTTAACCTGGCCAATCAACCTAACCCGCACATCTTTGGACTGTGGGAGGAAACCGGAGCACCCGGAGGAAACCCACGCAGACACGGGGAGAATGTGCAAACTCCACACAGACAGTGACCCGAGCCGGGAATCGAACCCGGGACCCTGGAGCTGTGAAGCAGCAGTGCTGACCACTGTGCTACCGTGCCGCCCGCTAGGAACAGAAGCAGGAGACTTTGTGCATCGCGCACAGTTTGTAAACCTTGAAGCCTTCATTACACCCCACGTTGAACAGAAAAGCACATTCCCATTTCAATCCCCCTCCACGCTGACCGGGAGTAAAAAAAAGATGTGTGTTATGGAAGCAAAGTCAACGACAGCGCTCGAGGGATTTGAACAGAAACTGGAAGACGAATACTCTGGGGCAGTAGAAAGGGGCGAGATGACTTCACAGGACTTCCCCCCTCATGTGCGGGAGTTTCTGAGTCAACGAAGCCTTTACCTGTTGAGCCATTGGTTAAATAGATCAGGGCTGCCCATTCCCGCTGCGTGAATTTGCTTAGAGAGGTGGGCTGTGTGTATCAGCTTCTGGAACGGTCGGGGCGAACTCCATTGGTGGCAGGCAATTGGTGTTGGCAGTGCGGTGAGCCAGGCCTTTGCCTGATGCCCCCGACTGCGAAAGTTCAGAGGTCGGTGTAGAAATCGGAGAAGGTCGATGGCAGCCCTTTTGCCCTCTGGATGTTTACTTTTCCGAAGGGAATGCTTGGGGCTACGGGTGGGATTGAGGCTGCCCTGCAGTGTTGTGACCGGGACTGTTGTAGCTGAACCGAACGGACGCTGCTGCCCCCCTAGAACTGTGCAAGTTACCCAGCAACTAGGATAGGAGCTCCTGTCATTCCCAGCTTGACTTGCAGCTTGTAGGGAGTGTTTTGAGTTGTGGCGGCGGAGTGTTCTTGGTGTCAGATTTATCACTCTTAGTGCGAGCAGTTTGAATAGAAACATTAACACTGATTTTTAAAATGTGACGACACCAAAATGTGAGTGGCAGCCTTGGTCTGGGCTGCGCCTTTTGGCGGTTGTGGATGTTGACTGATTATTATTATTTTCTTTCTCTCTCTCTCTCTCTCTCTGCGTGCTCTGTCCACCCCTTTTGTAGGTTTGTTTGCAAAAACAATGGAGTCCTGTTTGAAAACCAGCTCCTGCAGATCGGAATAAAGTCAGAATACCGACAGAACCTGGGTGAGTGCCTTTCGCTTCAGAGTGGAAAGCCTTAGCTGGGATAAGATCGTTATGATGTGGAGATGCCGGCATTGGACTCGGGGTAAACACAGTAAGAGTTTTAACAACACCAGGTTGAAGTCCAACAGGTTTATTTGGTCGCAAATGCCATTAGCTTTCAGAGCGCTGCTCCTTCGTCAGATGGAGTGGAAATCTGCTCTCAAACAGGGCACAGAGACACAAAATCAAGTTACAGAATACTGATTAGAATGCGAATCTTTACAGCCAACCAGGTCTTAAAGATACAGACAATATGAGCGGAGGGAGCATTAGGCACATGTTGAAGAGATGTGTATTGTCTCCAGACAGGACAGCCAGTGAGATCCTGCAAGTCCAGGAGGCAGGCTGTGGGGGTTACCGATAGTGTGACGTGAAGCCAAGATCCCGGTTTAGGCCGTCCTCGTGTGTGCGGAACTTGGCTATCGGTTTCTGTTCAGCGATAAGATTGTTATTCCAGGGAACCCCCTCCTGCTCGCGGTCATTGCTGACACGCCTGTACGGACACGACCCATTACCGCTCAAAAGAAACTCTCATTCAACCGCTCATTGCAAAAAAAACTTTCCGTTTTAGACGTTCAAGCTTCTATTGACTGCTTTTCCCTACTCCACCCCCCCCCCACCCCCAGCATTTCTCTTTCCTGAGAGGTACGGCACCCTCCCGCTGTGTGGCAACCCCCCGGCCACCAGCTCCAGCTGCGCTGTGTGAGAGAAAATGGATTGTGAATTCTCAGCTGGCTATTCGCCACTAAAGGCATCGCAATCCAAATCTGATCCTGTCCTCAGCCCGAATCCACAGGTGTGGGAGTGTGTGTGCACGCGTGAGTGCGAGTGCGCACATTTGAAAATCAGTGTGTGTGTGTTTGCTTTCTAACAGGACTCGTTGGATGTCAATTGAAAAGTGGCAATCTGAATTTCATAGAATCCCTACAGTGCAGAAGGAGGCCATTTGGCCCATCGAGTCTGCACCGACCACAATCCCACCCAGGCCCAATCCCTGTAACCCCATGTATTATAGACCATAAGACATAGGAGTAGAATTAGGCCACTCGGCCCATCGAGTCTGCTCCGCCATTCAATCATGGCTGATATTTTTCTCATCCCCATTCTCCTGCCTTTTCCCCATAACCCCTGATCCCCTTATTAATCAAGAACCTATCTATGTATTTACCCTGCTAATCCCCCTCACACTAAGGGGCAATGTAGCATGGCCAATCCACCTAACCTGCACATCTTTGGACTGTGGGAGGAAACCGGAGCACCCGGAGGAAACCCACACAGACACGGGGGAGAACGTGCAAACTCCACCCACACCCCCGAGCCAGGAATCGAACCCAGGTCCCTGGCGCTGTGAGGCAGCAGTGCTAACCACTGTGCCACCGTGCCGCCCTACTTGTCCCAACCTGCGGCCCAGCTTCCTGGGACACCTGAAGACCAGTTGCATAATTTGAGACAAACTTGGCATGCGACAGCTCTCTGCGGTTCGCCTACACATTTAGAAAATTAGATTTTCCAGTCAACGGTGTTTTTTCAATCTCGAAGCTGTTTGTTTTGGCTAGCCTTATCAAAGGCCTTGTTCGCTCGAGTGCTGATTTATTGATCTTGTGTCTCCACATCTAGGTCGAATGTACCTCTTCTTTGGGAACAAGACATCCGTGCAGTTCCTGAACTTCACACTGAACCTCAGCTGCCCTGGCGAGCTGCAGAATGATATCTTTTTAACTCTCGGAGAGGGATTTAAATGGGAATGTTCTTTTCTGTTCAATGTGGGATACAGTGAAGGCGTCAGGCTTGCAAACTGTGTGTGACGGCGGGACTGATGTACGAGGAGAGATTGACTCGGTTAGGATTGTTTTCGCTGGAGTTCAGACGAATGAGGGGGGATCTCATAGAGACTTATAAAATTCTAACAGGACTAGACAGGGTAGATGCAGGGAAGATGTTCCCGATGGTGGGGGAGTCCAGAACCAGGGGTCACAGTCTGAGGATTCGGGGTAGACCATTTAGGACTGAGATGAGGAGACGTTTCTTCACCCAAAGAGTGGTGAGCCTGTGGAATTCATTACCACAGGAAGTAGTTGGTGCCAAAACATTGATTGTATTCAAGAGGCGGCTGGATGTAGCACTTGGGGCGAATGGGATCAAAGGTTATGGGGAGAAAGCAGGATTAGGCTATTGAGTTGGATGATCAGCCATGATCGTGATGAATGGCGGAGCAGGCTCGAAGGGCCGAATGGCCTCCTCCTATCCTCTATGTTTCTATGCACAATCAAAGCCTCCTGCTTCTGTCCCGACAGAGCATGGATTCCTAGCCTCCTGTTACGGGGCGGGACGGGAGAAGCTGGGATTGTTCTCCTTTGGCGCGGTGAAGAGAAGGTTTATTAGAGCTCTTCACAATTACGATGGAGTCTGATCGAATGCTGAGGGAGAAACTGTTCCTCTGGTGGAAGGGCCGGTAAGCAGAGAACACGGGTTTAAGATGATTGGTGCAAGAACCGGTGGGGAGATGTGAATCTTTCTTTCTTTGGCCTGGCAAGTTGTGACGATCTGGGTTGTGCTGCTCGAAACGGTGGCGGGAGCAGTTTCAGCAGTTACTCCCAAAAAAGGGAATTGGATAAATACTTGGAAAAATGAAATGAAGGAGTAGAGGAAAAGAGCAAAGGCAAGTGGGACTGATTGGTTTTCAAAGAGCTAGCATAGGAACAACGGGCTGAATGTCCTCACTTGCCTCATCAATCTGGATAAACCTGAACAGGCAAACAGGACCTCGTTTGAAGTATGACACCTACACATTCGGCGGCACGGTGGTTAACACTGCTACCTCACAGCGCCAGGGACCCGGGTTCAATCCCCGGCTTGGGTCACTGTCTGTGTGGAGTCTGCACGTTCTCCCCGTGTCTGCGTGGGTTTCCTCCGGGTGCTCCGGTTTCCTCCCACAGTCTGAAAGTTAGGTGCATTGGCCATGCTGAATTCTCCCTCAGTGTTACCTGAACAGGCGCCGGAGTGTGGCGACTAGGGGATTTTCACAGTGACTTCATTGCAGCGTTAATGTTGAGCCTACTTGCGACACTAGTAAACACCTAAAACTCTGGCTGATGAGATTTTGCAGTGGGCTTCATGTCCCCAGTAGTGTGAGCACCTCCAGTGGTTCCACCTTGGACCCATAGCAGCTGTGTGGAGATAGCAGCAACTTTACTGGAGAGGTTGGGTTATGTGTTTGAAGGCAAGGTACAGCAGTGGAGCTGGGCCAAGGCACAAGGATCTTGCTTTTGAATTGTAGACACTGTCGTAGGAAATGTGGCGGCCAGCTAATTTGTGCACAGCAAGCTCCCACCAACGGCAATGCAATAAGGATCAGATCATCTGTTTTAGCAATTTAAGTTGAGGGAATAAATATTAGGTTATCGTTCAAACAGTGCCATGGGGTCCTTCTTATGACATCTCTGACAGTGCAGCTCTCCCTCAGTACTGCGCTGGAGTGTTAGCCTGGATCATGGAACACAGAAGTAAAGGTGTTATGCTTCAGTTACACGGGGTATTGGTGAAACCACATCTGGAATACTGTGTGCCATTTTGGTCTCCTTTCCGAAGGAAGGATGCAAAGGCATTGGAGTTGGTTCGGAGGAGGTTTACGAGATTGATCCTGGAATGAGCGGGTTGTCTTATGAGGAAAGGTTGGATAGGTTGGGCTTGTTTCCACTGGAGTTCAGAAGAGTGGACGTGGAGAGGATGTTTCCACTAGTAGGAAAAGCTAGAACCAGAGGGCACAACCTCAGGCTAAAGGGACAATCCTTTAAAACAGAGATGAGGAATTTCTTCAGCCAGAGAGTGGAGAATCTGTGGAATTCTGCAGGAGGCTGAGGAGGCCAGGTCATTGAGTGTCTTTAAGACAGAGATAGATAGGTTCTTGATTAATAAGGGGGTCAGGGGTTATGGGGAAAAGGCAGGAGAATGGGGATGAGAAAAATATCAGCTATGATTGAATGGCGGAGCAGACTCGATGGGCCAAGTGGCCTCATTCTGCTCCTGTATCTTATGGTCTTGTAGTGAGGGGGTGACTTGATTGAAGTATCTTAAGATCCTGAATGGTCTCAACAAGGTGGACGTGGAAAGGATGTTTCCCCTTGTGGGTGAGCCCAGAACTAGGGGGAACTGTTTTAATATCAGGGCTCACCCCTTTAGGACAGAGATGAGTGGGGAGAAATTGTTTCTAAGGGTTCTGCGACTTTGGAACTGTGGAGGCGGGTCACTGAATATTTTCAAGGTGGAGGTGGATCGATTCTTGTTGGACAAGGGAATCAAAGGTTCTCTGGGCTAGATGGGAATGCGGAACTTGAGACAAACAGATCAGCCGTGATCTTATTGAATGGAGGCGCAGGCTCGAGGGGCCGATTGGTCCACTTCTCCTGTTTCATATGTGCTCAAGTGTTTGGAGTGAGACTTGAACCCGTGACCAACCTGACTCGGGCAGGAGTGCTGCCCACTGAGCCACAGCGAAGATCTCTGTCTCAAACCCATCCCAGATCAATCCCCTTTGGGGTTCACTGGTCTGAATCTGGGCTGGCAGTGAGGATGTTGCACTTTATGCTGCTGGAACAATATTCGTGGCTTCTGGTTATATCTTCCCCTGAGGCAGTTCCTCAGTCGAGGTTGAGTTGATTCCTCACTAAAACTGAGATCTCGGGTGACCAGACAGTGCGCGATCTAGTCTCTGTCACAGGTGGGCAGACGGTGGTTGGAGGAGTGGGTGGGTGGCGTGCCCCGCAGTACCTCTTGTTCAATGTGCACGACAGCTCTGTTGGCTTTTGACCTGTGGTAACCTCGTCTCATCCCAGTTATTGATCTCCTCAAACCTTGCTTGTACAAGCAGTTCAGCTGTATTAATCTGAAGTGTCCCAATTTTACGTTGGGCCTAATACCTCAGGCCTTTGTCCATTTGACCAGCATGCACTCCTTTCAATGTAGACACTTGGCTTTACCTCACCCTGGGTGATGAAACTTGGCGTTCAGCTCCTTCCCGGGTGCTTTTCCTCCACTTCGGGCGGTCTTGAGCCAGGGAGTCCCAGGTGTCGGTGGGGAACGTTGCAGCTTTTCGAGGAGGCTTTGAAGGGTCCTTGTGTATGCACAGCCTCTGCATGTGGGTGTCTGTGCATTCACACGAAGGATATGTGGACTGGCTGAGACTCTGATCTTGATTTGATTTATTATTGTCACATATTGGGATACAATATAGGTACGTACGGGTGGTGGCACAGTGGTTAGCACTGCTGCCCCACAGTGCCAGGGACCCGGGTTCAATTCCCGGCCTGGGTCACTGTCTGTGTGGAGTTTGCACGTTCTCCCGTGTCTGCGTAGGTTTCCTCCCACAGTCCGAGAGACGAGCTGGTTTGGTGCATTGGCCATGCTAAATTCTCCCTCAGTGTACCCAAACAGGCGCCGCAGTGTGGCGATTAGGGGGTTTTCACAGTAACTTCATTGCAGTGTTAATGTAAGCCTACTTGTGACACTAATAAATAAACTTGAACAGTGAAAAGTATTGTTTCTTGCGCAGTATGCAGACAAAGCATACCATTCATAGAGTACATAGTGGAGAAGGAAAGGAGAGAGTGCAGAATGTAGTGCTACAGTCATAGCTAGGGTGCAGAGAAAGATCAACTTAATGCGAGGTAGGCCCATTCAAAAGTCTGACGGCAGCAGGGAAGATGCTGTTCTTGAGTCGGTTGGTACGTGACCTCAGACTTTTATATCTTTTTCCAGACGGAAGAAGGTGGAAGAGAGAATGTCCGGGGTGCGTGGGGGTCCTTAATTATGCTGGCTGCTTTTCCGAGGCAGTGGGAAGTGTAGACAGAGTCAGTGGAAGGGAGGCTGGTTTGCGAGATGGATTGGGCTACATTCACAACCTTTTGTAGTTAGTTTCTTGTGGTCTTGGTCAGAGCAGGAGCCGTACCAAGCTGTGACACAACCAGGGGCTGGTTTGCGTGTGATGGACTGGGCTATGTTCACAACTCTTTAATTGGGTAGTCAGCTGACATGCAGTGTCTGTATTGGATCGTGAAGAATAAGCATTTGTCGAGGTGCTGGAGAGCAATCGTTGACAATGGAATTGGACGTGGGGCGGGAGGTGGGGGGCGCAGCAAAGGGGGTGAGTGCCACACAGCAGAGAGCCGGTTAAATTCTTTAACACTTGCCACAGCTGAATGTTCAGGCTAAGCCAGTGGAGCCAGTCGTAGAAGGCGGAGCGCAGGTTCAGCAGGTCATTAACATTGAGTGCTTGTCGGATTTCACTGAAGCCCCTCTGCTCAACATTCAGTTCAGGTACTGCGTTTACCTCGCTGCCCGCCACTATCTGAAATCGCGTGCGTGTTGTCCCCCGCTCTTTGTTGTCCCCCGCTCTTTGTTGTCCCCCTTTTGCACCATCCTGATGTCTGCGTGCAGCCGCCGTCGCTTGCTCGCCCCTGGCTTCTCTCTGCAGCGCATTCTTAACAGCGGCCTGCTGCTCCCTCCACTCGAATCACAGTCCTGAGAAACTGAGCAAGGTTTTAAAAAGATTCGTCTGACACCAAATAGAAATGAAATAAGAACAAAGCTCCCCACACTGTACCAACGTTTCCATCTGGCTGGGATTTTTCTTTGGGTTTAGCAACCTCTGGCTGTTCTGGTTTCCTCCCACACTCCAAAGATGTGTAGGTTAGGTGGATTGGCCATGCTAAATTGCCCCTTAGTGTCCAAAGATGTGCAGGTTAGGTGGATTGGCCATGCTAAATTGCCCCTTAGTGTCCAAAGATGTGCAGGTTAGGTGGATTGGCCATGCTAAATTGCCCCTTAGTGTCCAAAGATGTGCAGGTTAGGTGGATTGGCCGTGCTCAATTGCCCCTTAGTGTCGGGGGATTAGTGGGGTAAATATGTGGGATTATGGGGATAGCCTGGGGTAGAATTGTTGTCGGTGTAGGCTGGATGGGCTGAATGGCCTCCTTCTGCACTGTAGGGATTCTATGGCTCTATGAAAGCATTATCATGGTTAGCTAACTGCAATGTGTTGGTTAACGCTGGAACCTACTCTTGGCTCCAAAAGCAAGAGGTTTAAATTCCAAGATAAAGGCAAAATGCTGCGGAATCTTAAACAGAAAATGCTGGAAAATCTCAGCAGGTCAGACAGCGTCTGTGGAGAGAGAAACAGAGTTAACGTTTCGGGTCTGGATGACCCTTTGCCAGAGCTGCTGAGATTTTCCAGCGTTTTCTGGTTTCGTTGTGACGAGGCACAGATTCCACAGCCTGTGAGCTTAAACCCAAATGAAAGAGGCTATTTATTCATAAATCATACTTCCCTAATTATTATAAGACAGGGTGGCACAGCGGTTGGCACTGCTGCCTCACTGCGCCAGGGACCCAGGTTCGATTCCTGGCTTGGGTCACTGTCTGTGCGGAGTCTGCACGTTCTCCCCATGTCAACGTGGGTTTCCTCCGGGTGCTCCGGTTTCCTCCCACAGTCGGAAAGACGTGCTGGTTAGGGTGCATTGGCCGTGCTAAATTCTCCCTCAGTGTCCCCGAACAGGAGTGTGGCGACTGGGGGATTTTCACAGTAACTTCATTGCAGTGTTAATGTAAGCCTTACTTGTGATTAATAAATGAACTTTAACCTTTAATGGAAATGGCCTATGTAATCTTGTCACGCTAAGAGGTAAACTTTAAATAGAATTGAAATAGGAAAAAACTCCCTATGCTTTTTATTAACATTGACATCTGGCTTTTTGGGGGGGGGGGGGAGGCGATTAGCAAAAAATTCTCACTGTTAGTTAACTGCAATGTGTTGATAATAAATGGGTGACACAGTGGTTAGCACTGCTGCTTCACAGCTCCAGGGACCTGGGTTCAATTCCCGGCTTGGGTCACTGTCTGTGTAGAGTCTGCACCTTCTCCCCGTGTCTGCGTGGGTTTCCTCCGGGTGCTCCGGTTTCCTCCCACAGTCGGAAAGACGTGCTGGTTAGGGTGCATTGGCCGTGCTAAATTCTCCCTCAGTGAACCCGAACAGGAGTGTGGCGACTGGGAGATTTTCACAGTAACTTCATTGCAGTGTTAATGTAAGCCTTACTTGTGACTAATAAATAAACTTTAACCTTCAATGGAAACGACCTATGTAATCTTGTCACGCTAAGAGATAAACTTTAAATAGAACTGAAATAGGAAAAAACTCCCTTTTATCGCTTTTATCGATGTTTACATCTGACTTTATTTTTGGGTTTAGCAAAACATTCTCGCTGATAACTGCAATGTGTTGGTAATAATGACGAATGCTTAGGCATTTTAACCTATTCTTTCCCCCCCAAAAAATGGGGCCTATTTTTTCACTGCCTGGGACCTTAAACGCAAGAGAGAGAGGCTATTCAAACTGATGATGAGTCATACGTCCCTAAACATTATCATTCCTTGTTCTCAATGACAATTGGATTGATGTTTCTCTCTCCCTTGCTGGATAGATATGGCGGAACCCTGCAGAATATCACCCTGAAACTACCCATAACCGTCAACAAGTTCTTCCAGCCGACAGAAATGGCTTCTGAAGACTTTTTCCAGCGTTGGAAGCAGCTGAGCAGGTACGCGGGGCATCTGGGATGGTGGGGAGCGCGTTGGACAGTGACGCAGCTCAGAGTAATGGAGGCTCTGTCAGGCAGTGGGAGAGGTTGGGTGTGGAGAACAATTTCAGATGGTGCGGGATACCTGGCAGTATAATAGCGGCGGAGCGGTTCTGATGAGCTGGATTAAAGCTTTCACTTGTTGCCAGTGGTGTTTATGCAGTGTTACTTATGGCACCTATTCCCCCTCGACTTCCCTCCCTCTCTCTCTTTCTCTCTCAGTCCCCAGCAGGAAGCACAGAAGATCTTTAAAGCAAATCATCCCATGGACACAGAGGTTACCAAGGCTAAGGTAAGCTTCTCTCTCTCTCTCTCTCTCTCTCGCACTCATTAGAAACTAGAAGCCTGCTCTGCCATTCATTCTGATCATGGCTGATCATCGAATTCAATGTCCTGATTCCACCCCTTCCCCCTCATATCCCTTGGTGGCCCGATGGCACAGTGGTTAGCACTGCTGCCTCACAGCGCCAGGGACCTGGGTTCGATTCCCGGCTTGGGTCACTGTGCGGAGTCTGCACGTTCTCCCCGTGTCTGTGTGAGTTTCCTCCGGGTGCTCCGGTTTCCTCCCGCAGTCTGAAAGACGTGCTGGTTAGGGTGCATTGGCCCAAACAGGTGCCAGACTTGTGACACTAATACATAAACTTAAAAAAACCTTTAGCCCCAAGAAGTGTATCTAATTTCTTCCTGAAATCACACAACGTTTTGGCCTCAACTACTTTCTGTGGTAGTGAATTCCACACATTCACCACCCTCTGGGTGAAGAAATTTCTCCTCACCTCAGTTCTAAAAGGTTTATCCCTTATCCTCAAATTATGACCCCTAGTTCTGGACTCCCTCACCATCAGGAACATTCTTTCTGAATCCACCCTGTCTAACCCTATTAGAATTTTATGAGTTTCTCTGAGATCCCCTCTCACTCTTCTAAACTCCAGTGAATCTAATCCTAACCGACTTATCTCTTCTCTCTTGGCTGTTTTAAAGATTAAACTTCCTTCTCCAGTGGCTTAAGTGCATCATGTCTAATGCCTGCAAACCACTCGGGGGAAAAAAGCAAAATACTGCAGATGCTGGAATCTGAAACAAAAACAGAAAGTGCTGGAAAATCTCAGCAAGTCTGACAGCATCTGTGGAGAGAGAATGGAGCCAACGTTTCAAGTCTGGATGACCCTTCGTCAGAACTGACTCGAAACATTGGCTCCATTCTCTCCCCATAGATGCTGTTAAAGTTTGTCTATTAGTCGCAAGTAAGGCTTACATTAACACTGCAATGAAGTTACTGTGAAATTCCCCATAGGATATTGAATTTGATGATCAGCAGGCTCGAAGGGCCGAACGGCCTCCTCTTGCTCCGATTTTGGTGTGTTTCCAGGAATGATCTTTCAGGGCGAGGTGTCAGAGGGAAGTTGCCAGTCCTGGAATTTTACCTCCTCCACACACACACACACACCACACACACGCACGCGGGTGAGAGGCCAGGGGGGCTCCTTCAGCAACACAAGACGGGAGAAAGCTGGGGAGGTGATGGCGGAACGTGAGCAGTGCTGTAGCAGCTTCTCTCTCAGGAACAGGGCAGCTGGAAAGGGCTGGGAACCCACGGGGACACTCCGACTAATTCATTTATCTCCTCCTCGCAGTTGATAGGATTCGGTTCAGCTCTGCTGCAGGATGTGGACCCCAATCGCGACAACTTTGTCGGTGCAGGAGTCATTCACACAAAGTCCATCCAGGTCGGGTGTTTGTTGAGGCTGGAACCCAACAGTCAGGCACAGGTTGGTGACATTTAATCTCCTAATGTCCCACGTCGCTTAACGGCGTGGCAGGATTCGGACTTTGCACGGCGTGGATTAACCGGGTTTGCCATGCAAGAGCCCTGAGACATGAACGCCACAGCTGTTTAATCGAGCGGCACAGTGGGTTAGCACTGCTGCCTCACGGTGCCAGGGACCCAGGTTCGATTCCAGCCTCGGGTCACCGTCTGTGTGGAGTCTGCACGTTCTCCCCGTGTCTGCGTGGGTTTCCTCCGGGTGTTCCGGTTTCCTCCCACAGTCCAAAGATGTGCGGGTTAGGTGGATTGGCCATGCTAAATTGCCACTTAGTGTCAGGGGGACTAGCAGAGTAAATATGTGGGGTTACGGGGACAGGACCTGGGTGGGATTGTGGTCGGTGCAGACTCGATGGGCCAAATGGCCTCCTTCTGCATTGTAGGATTCTATGATATAGTCATTCTTCATATTAAAAAAAAGTATGAAGTAATTGTAAAATGTATCTGTATATAACTCCTTATCTAAAGCTGGATAGATATACCTGTACGACCAATCGTCTCTCTGGTCACTGATGTTAAATTAGCTATTTAAATGTCACCACTGAAAGTTAAGAGGGTGGGTGATTTTTTAAATATTTAACCTTTAAGCTTAATGTTTTGGTGCAGAAAGAGTGGCTGTAACACTCGGCATGACGCTGAACTTGTAGATCAGCAGGTTGAAGCTGCAACTCGTGCAGACTGTTAGCCGATCCCTAGAGGGTGATGTGTTGCGGGGCTGTGTTTTTAGCAGCATCAGCTCAGACACTCTCCTGGCTGGAACAGCCCTGGACGTAACAGGGTGAGGTGCGTGTGTGTGTGACAGGGGTGTGGGATTCAACAGGCTTGACAGTTGCTTTCTCCTCCTGGACTTTTACTCTGGCAGGGAGACAGTGGGTCTCGTGCTAATGATTGGGAGCGCCAGGCTAATACCCTGGGGGGGACACGGGTTCAAATCCCAACACGGCAGCTGGCGGAATTTAAATTTGATTAATAAAATCTGGAATTGAAAAGCTAGTCGCAGCAACGGTGACCACCATCATTCATTGTAAAACCCGTCTAGTTCACTAAATTCTACCGTCCCCACCTCGCCTGCTTTACTTGTGACTCCAATCCCACAGAAATGTGGTTTACTCTTATAACCACCCCTCTGGAAAGGCCCAGCAAGGCACCCAATTCGAGGGTAATTCGGGATTACAGGCCCAATCGGAGAGGTCCACATCCCCTGAAAGAATAAATTAAAAAAATAACTGAAGCTTGTGTCCCATTTGGACAAACTAGTGCCAATTGCTTTAGTGGGATTTTTCCCTGCGCGGACACCCTTTTGTCCTGTTCTTGTTTAGTTGTGTGTGGGGGTGGGCGGGGGGTGTCCAACTGACAAAAGCTTATGCTTGTCTCTCTCTTCCCCTCCGCCTTCCCCCGCAGATGTATCGCCTCACACTACGCACAAGCAAGGAGACTGTGTCGAAGCGACTATGCGCATTGCTGTCTCAACAGTTCTGAAGCCTCCTACATGTAATCGATCTCTTACACTATACTGAGTGTTTATTTCAGTCTGAGAGAGTGAGTGTGTGTGCGTGTGCGCATGAGTGCGTGGAGGACCATTTATCAACGCACCTCGTCCAGTGAAATCTTCAAGAAGTATCATGTGACGTCCTTTAAGTGCAGTATATGTTTACGTGATTGTTTGTAGAGTTGTTTTTTTTTGCTATCGAGGGACTTGGACAGCTCCTTGGTACGCGAGGCATCAGGAGGGTGGCAGCGGATGAAGGAAAGGGCGAGTGGGATCGACGCTGGGCTGCTGTGGTGAAGTCAACACTAGCCGTGAAGCAACTGCTGCACGTGGGTCCTTCCCGACCGCGTTGAGTGGCGTTTAGCGATTTGTGATGCTCCCGGTAAAACAGGGATGTCAGACAGGACAGTTATAGGCCTCACTCTCTGCTTCTGCAGGATCTCCGCAGGCAGGATCTCTCCCACCCCCCCTCCCTCCCCCCTCCCCATCCACCCCCGTGGCTCAGTACACGTACGCCGCACGGTGTAGGGTTGAGCCACGCACAGTCTAGGACTGCAGGGTGTGCCGGAGTTGGCTCTTGAGTGGACACTGCGGTTCGTTGCCATCGCCCAGGCTTGGGGAGAGAGTTTAATCGGCTGCTTCGCCAGAGGGCGTTTACCTGTGCTGGTGAAAGTGGGATCGGACATGACTGTGACATTTTCCTCCCCCTACCCCCTCCCACAGCTCAATCGTCCAGAGCCCCTCGCTGCGTAGGCTTGCGCACATGAGAGCAGTGACTTGGGCAGGGTGTTGGAGGGCACCCATTGCCTGAAGATCTGTCCTCTAACAAGCAGAAACTTTCTTCCCAAGGATGGGGAGAGTGAGTGAGTGAGTGCGGGCGGAGGGGTGGGAGTGTTGAGCAGAATTTCTCCGCTAGACATGGGGTGACTCGCCCTTTTGGTCCCACTGCCTTTGGAGATCTCAAAAAGAGGTGATGCCCGAATACCAAAAGACTTGGAAGTCCCACCTCGCTGTTTAATCAATATAGTCATTCCTTATATTAAAAAAAGTATGAAGTAATTGTAAAATGTATCTGTATATAACTCCTTATCTAAAGCTGGATAGATATACCTGTACGACCAATCTTCTCTCTGGTCACCGATGTTAAATTAGCTGTTTAAATGTCACCACTGAAAGTTAAGAGGGTGGGTGATTTTTTTTTAATATTTAACCTTTAAGCTTAACGTTTTGTTACAAGTGCGAAAAGACTGGAACACTTCCCTGCTTTAGACCACCAAGTCTTCCCTCAGTTCTTTAGGAAACAAAGCCTGCTCCCTCCTTGCCTCTCGAATCCCCCTTCCTTCCCGCACCGTTAGATGGCCAGCTGCATGACGCGTGGTTGTAGTTTTAAAACGCGACGATGGGGGTAAACTGGTTCCTCACTCTGAATCTGCTTTCATGCCAGCGCCACTTTCTTTGGTTCCGAGTCTGGGAAGTCTCTGTCCGTGTGAGCCTGCGCCCCGGTGTCTACACTTCTCGAGCCAGCTTCCCCATCCCGGTGCTGACACAACTCTTCCCGGATTTACGAGGGACCGGATTTGGCAACCACAAGCCGAGAGGAGATGCAGCCCATTCTGCTTTTTGTCTCCCGCGTTCAAACTTTCTCCTTTTTCTCTCCCCACCCCCCCCCCCCTCTCTCTCTCTCTCTCTCTCCAGCTCTCTCTGTCGTTTAAATGTCCTTCGGTTATGAATGTGTCTTCTGTCTTATTGAGGTTGGCTTGCTTGTTAGTTCCCCGCCTCCCATTCCTTTCGCCCCCATAATACCGCTACTGCTACTACTCTGGGAGTTATCTTGTAAATGGTGAGCAAACTTGTGTTGTGCGTACCCACCCAGATTAGGTGTAAAGAGTTCCCTGTTGTGCGCAAGAGGTGGGGGGGTCCCCACCTGCCTAATGCCTGAATATAGAATTAACCCGAGCAACTGGATAACGTGGCAGTGGGGGGGGGGTTTCTTTGCTGAGCTGTGTAAAATAGAGAGAATTTAACCAGAGCAAAGCCAAGAGTACATTACTGGGGGAGCACCAGGTTGACCTTTTCAGTGAGTTGGGCCACTTGGATTTGCTGTGGTCTCAAAATGAAATAACTCGAGTCGAAATGTAACCTTGGAAAAGGAAAAAAAAAAATACAAGAAAACTAAAGAATGTGAATAAAGTTCCTGGTTTGTTTTTACTGTATGACACGCACTGCATCACATTAGGCAGGTCCGACAGTACTCGATTTTGTTTGTTGAAATTGGGTAAAGGAGTATGGGGTGGTACGGTGGCACAGTGGGTTAGCACTGCTGTCTCCCGGCGCCAGGGACCCGGGTTCGATTCCCGGCTTGGGTCACTGTCTGTGTCCGGAGTTCGCACGTTCTTCCCGTGTCTGCATGGGTTTCCTCCGGGTGGTCCGGTTTCCTCCCACAGTCCAAAAATGTTGCAGGTTAGGTGGATTGGCCACGCTAAAATTAACCCAAGTGTCAGGTGGGTTAGCAGGGTAAATATGTGGGGTTATGGGAATAGGGCCTGGGTGGGATTGTGGTTGGTGCAGGCTCGATGGGCCGAACGGCTTCGTTCTGCACTGTAGGGATTCCATGATCATTAATTTCAGCCGTCCTGAGTTCCTCTGCGTCACTGCATCTCTCTCAGAAACCCTGTTTATGTGAATAAGTGGGTTTTCCATTTAAAGTTACAGTAACCTTTGGAAGGAGCACTGAGGGAACTCGCCCCATTGTAGCAGTCATGCTTCCCTTTCCTTCCTTTTCCCCAAAATTCCTGAAGCAACTAACCCAATTGACTCATGTCACCCAAGGTGTGAAAGTGCTCGGGCACGATCCTCAGTCCAAAGCACTCCAGGCCGACCATTCCAGCAGCAAACGCCCTCTTTTGCAAAACTGTTCAAAGTTCAAGTCGAGTGTCCCTGACTTGGAGTCACCTGACCTTTTGTAACTCAACACGCTGCTGGATTGCAAAGAGCCTTGGGAATTCTCTATCCCAAAGGACCGGGAATGCTCAGTCATCGATCAAAACTGAGATCCGTAGAGCTTTGGGCATTAGGGATGGGATGGCAGTGTGGAGCGGGTGTACAAGTCCAGCTGCGATTTTAGTCAAAGGGGCATTGAGACTCGCTGCTGCTTTCCAACTCTTGTGTTCCCAACTCAGAAGTCGCACAATTTGCCTTAGCAACCTAACCTTCGTAAAATGGCCAACCACGCATTAGGGCTCGAGATGGCTGATTCTCGTTGGGGGTAGATGAGCAGGGTGGGGAGATGGGGGTATGATTTCCTTTATCTTGGCGGTTGTGGACTAAGCTGTTTCTGAGAATCACATAGATGAGGCCATTCAGCCCCTTGAGTCTGCTTTCCCCCATGTATTTAATCCTGGTGGGTCTATAGCCCCATTTTACTTGTCTTTTCTCCATTGCCCTTGTGTGGAGTTTTCCTCCGCTTTTTATTTGTTGGAAAGTGCTCAAAAGCAACTTTTCCTTTCACCGTCGTCCCTCCCATTTTCTCCTTGTTTTGTATTTTAGCTCACTCTCGATTCAGTGTATCTAAGAGTTGAACCGACTGTGACCAGGATATAACTGGCTCCCTTGTTTTTAAATTGGCCTTTGTGTCCCTTTATCGTTCTATTGCCAATTCGCAGCTCCGCGTAAGTTTGTCACGCTGTAGCAACTAGCGTCACCACCAGGCAGGGAGGTATAATTACAGCGTGATGTGTTTACATGGCAATTTCCATTCTAAATGTGGAGAGCTAAAAAGTTGATGGGGAGTGCATGCAGATGTCCAACTTTGATTTTCAGTTCTTTACCCCCAGTTTTCATATGACACTATCTGTCTGTGGGGGAACTGTCGTCCACTAATTTTAGTAATCTTGCAGCTTTATGGAAAATGAAAGGTAATTAATACAGTAAGAAGTCTCTCAACACCGGGTTAAAGTCCAACAGGTTCATTTGGAATCACGAGCTTTTGGAGCACTGCTCCTTCATCAGGTGAATGGAGAGTTGGGTTCACAAACACGGCATATATAGACAAAGACACAATTGCAAGGTAATAGAACAAAGAAAATTACAGCACAGGCCCTTCGGCCCTCCAAGCCTGCACCGACCATGCTGCCTGACTTAACTAAAACCCCCTACCCTTCCGGGGACCATATCCCTCTATTCCCATCCTATTCATGTATTTGTCAAGACGCCCCTTAAAAGTCACTATCGTATCTGCTCCCACTACCTCCCCCGGCAGCGAGTTCCAGGCACCCACCACCCTCTGTTTGAAAGAAAATCTGCCTCGTACACCACCTTTAAACCTTGCCCCTCCCACCTTAAACCTATGCCCCCTAGTAATTGACTCTTCCACCCTGGGAAAAAGCTTCTGACTATCCACTCTGCCCATGTCTCTCTCAATCTTGTAGATTTCTATCAGGAAATGATAGAAGTGAGGAAATGACTCACATTCCTATCAAATAATGGTTGGAATGCGAGTCTTTACAGGTAATCAAGTCTTTACAGGTATGGACAATGCGAGTGGAGAGAGGGATAATGTCTCTGTCTATATATGCCGTGCTTGTGAACCCAGCTCTCCACTCACCTGATGAAGGAGCAGCGCTCCGAAAGCTCGTGATTCCAAATGAACCTGTTGGACTTTAACCTGGTGTCGTGAGACTTCTTACTGTGCCCACCCCAGTCCAACACCGGCATCTCCGCCTCTTAATTAATATAGATTGAACCTCCCTTTGCACACGGTGTCCCATCATGATTTTCACACGAGTTTTCTCATTTTACCTAAGAGACCAAGGAGTTGTTCTAACCCAACTATATTGATATCAAGTGGGGCTTTGAGTCCCCGCACATTGATGAGGTTTGTTGGTTTGAGACACTTTCCAGAGTTCTGCAGACAATGAAGGGCCCAGGTCCAATCACTGTTCTGCAGTGAGTGAGCCTCAGCAGCTGGAGGGCAGTGTTCTTGACCTCGGGCTGAGAGCAATCGGTCAGCGTCCCTTCTCCTGGATACTGTGCAGAAGCGTTGGCTGGAAAAGCTGGCAGTTTAGAGGGCGCTGGATCTGGCCCGCCTTCCAGTGTGGAACAGCCCGGGGGCATTTACTGGAACACTGGGCCACTAGGAGAAGATGCTGAGTGGGCCTCGGTGCAAGCGCAACCCCACCGAGAGCCGGACCCTTGAGGAGTGGAGAATTTTCCCAAGCGAGAACCTTTTGCCTAACCCCGACCGTCCATTTGGAAAAAGCCGCGAACGGGGAACGTGGTCAGGTTTGCGGGGCTGCGGCTTGGACGTTCGAGGGCTTTTCGACCACCTGCTCAATGCGTCAGCCTTCCTTACCCAGCCTGAGGCCTTTCGCCGTTCCAACATATCCACGGTTTCCAATAGTTCTGATCGCTGGGCATCGAATGTTTGAGGTTACCGCGCACTCAGTGGACTTGGAACCTTTGGCCGATGGTCGACGGGTGGGGGGGTGGTGATGGGGAGAAGGGTGCATCCAGCTCTGAGAAGAGAGAGGCGAAAAGTGACAAGAGTGGATCAGAGCGCGCTGTGTGTTCCGGGAAGCCATCTTGTCACAGTGTCTTGCCTTGTCTCAAAGCAGCAAGTTTACGGATTGAGTGAGGATGTTCCTGTTTTTTTGCCCCTTAAATGCAATCTGTATTAAAGCAATTAACTTAGTGATGTGTAGCACTTTAGTCATAGTTCAATCAAGGCTAAAAGTGTATGATATTGTGTGATCTATAATGCAGTATATTGTCTTGTGTGCCTCCAGCCTTTTTCTCTGTGTAACCAGCCCTACTGGTAAAAATATTGCATTTGCCTCAAGATCAGACAATTGGGGTGGGGGTGGGGGTGGGGGGGGTTACATTTGATTCAGAAGCTGAGATACTTGCTCTGGATAATACAAAGGAATAATAAGAGTTAACAGTTCAATGGGTGTTGTGTATAATATCCATTCCTTGCAACCTGTGGGATGGCACGGTGGCACAGTGGTTAGCACTGCTGCCTCACAGCGCCAGGGACCCGGGTTCAATTCCGGCCTCGGGTCACTGTCTGCGTGGAGTTTGAACGTTCTCCTCGTGTCTGCATGGGTTTCCTCCAGGTGCTCCGGTTTCCTCCCACAGTCCAAAGATTGTGCGGGTTAGGTGGACTGGCCATGCTAAATTGCCCCTTAGTGTCGGGGGACTACCAGGGTAACTAAGTAGGGTTATGGGGCTAGGGTCTGGGTGGAATTGAGGTCGGTGCAGACTCGATGGGCCAAAAGGCCTCCTTCTGCACCGTAGGGATTCTATTTCAGTGAACCCTTTCTGGCCCTCCTGTGTGCATGTGGTAGCTTAGAATTTGTAATTAGACTCGTACCCTGGGGAAATTTCACTCCTTCGGGTGGGTTATTTGGGTGGGTGGATCGTGGGCTTTTCTAACCTCTCTCGGCTGCCCACCGTTTGACGGTCTCAGTGGTGACTGTATCTGGTATCCTGGTGGTGACTGTGCCTGTACATCTTGTCAAACCTCTGACCTACCAGCTCTGTTGATGGGTGAGGCAGCATCTCTGGCATTGAGCTGTCGGGGAGCAGGATGGTTCCTCCTCCTTCTGCTTCCAGTCTGTGCTGGGCTAGCTAATCTCAGCCCAGCCTGGGCTGGCCCTCGGTGGCGGCACTAGGCAAACTTAGTGGACGGTCCTACTTCTGAGGGTCTAGTGTGCCCTGGTTCTGCTGTAAAATGGCCCAGCTGCCCCTCTGTCCAACAGGGCGGGGTAACCAGCACCAGTCAGACCTCCTGGAAAACATTCATCCCTACCTTTGGTTCACCTCCCAGGAATAACGGGACCAAATCCATCCTGTTCTGAGATTAAGCAGGTGGAAACCCTTGATTTTCAGTTCGAGTCTTCTGCTACGTTTTTGCACTTCTAATGTCCAGTGTGAGTTGGTGCATTTCAGCAGTCTCTTGTCAAAATGTCCATATTTTCTTATTATGGACATAATTATTAAATCATTCTCTTCCCTTTTTAAGGAATATGGGTTCAAATCGTACTCCAGGTACCCTGAGCAGCCCACAATCTAGGCTCTCTCTCTCTGACTACCGTATAGGGGACGGGAGTGCTGCACTGCCTTCCAGCTGAGATGTTGAACTGAGACCCTGCTTACAGATCCCCCTGGCACTGTGTGAGGAAAAGCATGAAGGTTAGTCCCAACCCATGTGCTTCCCCCATCCTCTTTCCCCCCCCTCCCCAGATCATCCTGACCAGCACCGAGAGATATCCCAGACAAGCTTCCATCTTGCTCCTCCTCCTGCGGGGCACAAAATGGCTGCTGTGCTCCCTGCCTATTCCCTGATTGCTATTGCGGGAATATCTTTCTCACGAAACCGTCTGGGACGTCAAGAGACCTGAGGCTACACCACGAGATTGTAAATCCATTCAACTAATTTGTGTGAATCTATTTGAGTGAGGTAAGTGGGGAAAAAATGGCAACTAAATGCAGTTTTGTTCTCAAAAGTAGAGTATGAAGAAGGCGTGAATTCAGCTTGGATGAATATTACAAAACCTTGCAGCACAGACGAAACATAGACGATAGGAGCAGGAGGAGGCCATTCGGCCCTTCGCACCTGCTCCGCCATTCATCACGATCATGGCTGATCGTCCAACTCAATAGCCTAATCCTGCTTTCTCCCCATAACCTTTGATCCCATTCGCCCCCAAGTGCTATATCCAGCCGCCTCTTGAATACATTCAATGTTTTGGCATCAACTTCCTGTGGTAATGAATTCCACAGACTCGCCACTCTTTGGGTGAAGAAATGTCTCCTCATCTCCGTCCTAAATGGTCTACCCTGTATCCTCAGACTGTTGACCCCTGATTTTGGTCACCTCCACCATCGGGAACATCCTTCCTGCATCTACCTTGGAGGCTGCCATTTTGTTCATTATACCTGTGCTGTCTCTTTGGGAGAGAGCTTAACCCATTTATCCCATTCCCCTGCTCTTTCCACCCCCCCCCCCCCCCCAACTCCCCCATTAACGCTGTAACTGTTTTCTCTTGTTAGTATTTATTCAACACTCTCTTTTGAAAGTAGCTTGAAGTTGTGCCCACACACCTTTCAGGCATTCCAGGTCCTCATCTAAAGGGGGGGGGGGAAACTTCCTTCCCCCCACTGGATCTTTCTGCCAATTACCGTCAATCTGTGTCCTCGCATTACCCATCCTCCTGCCAGTGGAAACACTTTCCCCAAATTCATGTCAGACCTGGATTCGTCAAACGTGCTTTGTCTTGTCTCCTCTCGAGAAACTAAGGGAATAGCCTCCGCTTGGACCTTGCACCCATTTGTGTCCACGTTAGTGTGTGGGCAGTTTGGAGTGGTGTCCTGCGATGTCGGGAGAGGAGGTCAACCCGTGGACATTTCAATCTCATCACAAAGCGGTCAGACACCCTGGAGACCCATCCCAGTCTTAACCTGATCCTCCATCACGTCATCAAGGTACATTCTTCTGGACTCCAGCGGCAAGCACAGGTCCCACCATGGAGAAAGTATGGACGATGCCTATGGGCGTGGTAGATGTTAGCATAGCCTCTTGGACTGTAGGGTCAACAATGCTTCGATTTCAGTGATGCACTCGGTGACTGTGTAACCCTTACTGCCGGTGAGGGGAATGCAAGGTTAGGGAATGGTGGTGGCATGACGCTTTTCTGCCAGGGGTGAATGTTTCACTGGATTGGCATAAATCTCTGGGGGGGGTGTCTTAAGTTTGTGTCTGACATTCAACACCCTCCCCTGTTCTGACTATATCCACGTTAACCTGTCCCCAAACCCGCTGTTGGCAGTGATACTCCCAAGAGATGGGGAGCGCTGCCGACAGCCCGTGTTCACATACTGAACAGCGGATCGCCCACAGTGGCGGGGGGGGGGGTGGAAAGAGGTCTCATTGGGTGCCAGGGCCTGGGACAATTTGCGGTGCGGGAATCTGGGCTACCTTGGGAATCGAGGTTCTTGATACTGGTGTACGGTCAACGTAACCAAGCAAAAGGGAATGGGGAGGATGCATTTAAAATAAATCTCTCTTTTTTTAAAAAAAAGGATCATTAACAGTCCAAAGATGTGCGGGCTAGGTTGATTGGCCATGCTAAAATTGCCCCTTAGATAGGTTAGAGGGATTAGCGGGTAAATATGTAGGGATATGGGGGTAGGGCCTGGGTGGGATTGTGGTCGGTGCAGACTCGATGGGCCGAATGGCCTCTTTCTGCACTGTAGGGTTTCTATGATTTACCACATGCCTTTTGCTAATTTATTGAGGAGGGTAGGCCACATTGCTATCACCCATGGGGTACAATCCGAGGCTGCCGTGAGGGGATTAGTGGGGGGAGGGGGTGAATTTAACAAATTGTGTTAATTGAGTCAAGTCACTGGGTGGGGTGGGGGGGGGGAGGGGAGAAGGGGGCTAAATCTTGAACAAATTGCGTCTGATCTCGTGAACATCTGACTACCAGTATGGCTGAATCCAAAATGGGATTACGATGTTACTATGCAATTACTGTTTCATTAGAGGAGCGGCTTAGAATATCGCGAGTGTTGTGTGTGTCTGTGTGTGCGTGTGTGTGTGTACACCTGAGATGTGAATCTCCCATCAGTGTTTAACGGCAGAAAATGTTTAACAGAAGCAAATGTACAATGAAGGACACAATTTAGATAAACTCTGACCACAATGATCAACTCCCCTGTCTCTGAGCTGATTTATTTTGCTGCATTTTAATAACCTACACACAGGGAATGGAATGCAAGATTGATTGAGAAGGGCAGGGAATGGTCTTGGTTCTGATTCTCCTATAGTTGAATAGTTCAGTAGTAGGGTGGCACGGTGGCACAGTGGTTAGCACAGCTGCCTCACAGCGCCAGGGTCCTGGTTTCGATTCCAGCCTTGGGTGACTGTGTGGAGTTTGTACGTTCCCCCCGTGTCTGCGTGGGTTTCCTCCGGGTGCTCCGGTTTCCTCCCACAATCCAAAGATGTACGGGCTAGGTGGATTGGCCATGCTAATTTGCCCCTTAGCCCCCCTGACACTAACAGGGTAAATATGTGAGGTGATGGAGACAGGAGCTGGACGGGATTGTAGTTGGTGCAGGCTCGATGGGCCGAATGGCCTCTTGCTGCACTGTAGGGATTCTATGACTAGCTTGTCACCTTTACTTGGACGAGGTACTGGAGTACTGCCCTTGTCAGTGGAACCTGTACCCTGGCCGCAGTCAACACCTTAAGGAGAGGAAAAAGTTGAAAGTAAAACTCAGATTTTATTCCCTTTGGACGCTGATGCCAATGAATACCTCAACATCATTAACTATTAGCCCATTGTCATGGAAACAAACTTGGGAAAGAATATTCCACCTGTAATTATAGAATTAGAGAGAAGGGCGGGGGGGGGGGGGGGGTGCGTGTAATTAAATTTGGAAACCCAAGATTTGCAGTACAGGAAATTAATCAGATATTAATGGATTTTTAAAATTATTTGTAGGACATGGGCATCGCTGGCTCGCCAACATTTATTGCCTATCCCTAGTTGCTCGAGGACACTTCCAGGGACCCGGGTTCGATTCCCGGCTTGGGTGACTGTCTTTGTGGAGTTTGCACATTCTCCCCGTGTCTGCGTGGGTTTCCTCCGGGTGCTCCGGTTTCCTCCCACAGTCCAAACATGTGCGGGTTAGGTTAATTGGCCATGCTAAATTGACCCTAGTGTTAGGGGATTAGCAGAGTAAATAATGTGGGGTTACGGGGATAGGGCCTGGGTGGGATTGTGGTTGGTGCAGACTCGATGGGCTGAACGGCCTCCTTCTGCACTGTAGGGATTCTATGAGAACGGCAGATTTCCCTCTCTAAAGGGACGTTAGTGAACCAGGTGGGTTTTTCCGACAATCGACAATGGTCATCAGTAGATTCTTAATTCCAGATTTTTATTATTGAATTCAAATTCCACCATCTGCCATGGCGGGATTCGAACCCGGGTCCCCAGAGCATTAGCTGAGTTTCCGGATTAAGATTCTAGCGATAATACCACTAGGCCATCGCCTCTCCATCTTGGTTTTGAAGATAACATGGATTGCAGATGGATCAACCTGGATTATGCTGGTCACATAGTTCAGTAAGAAGTCTCACAACACCAGGTTAAAGTCGAACAGGTTTATTTGGTAGCACAAGCCAGTGTCAGGGACAGAGGGATCATTGCACAGATCCATTGATGCAGTGACCTGACCTTTCCCAAGTTCATTGAATAATTCATGTATCGCACTTAGTGCACATGTTGACCCAGGTACAGGGAAGATAGCGAGAGAGGGGCGGGATATCACCCAGGCTTGTTCAAGCTAAGTAATCATCCTGTGGGGCAAAAATATCATTTCTAGTCTTTGGACAGGCTGAATATTTGAAACATTTGTCAACCTTCCCAAAGAGAGAAAAAGAACAAAAATTGTAGAGGCATGAACTGAACTAGAAAGAGTGCAGAAAAGATTTACTAGGATGCTACCGGGACTTGATAGTTTGAGTTATAAGGAGAGGCTGGTAGAATTGGACTTTTTTCCCTGGAGCGTACGAGGCTTGGGGGTAATCTTATAGAGGTCTATAAAATAATGAGGGGCATAGATCAGCTAAATAGTCAACATCTTTTCCCAAAGGTAGGGGAGTCTAAAACTAGAAGGCGTAGGTTTAAGGTGAGAGGGGAGAGATACAAACGAGTCCAGAGGGGCAATTTTTTCTCAGAGGTGGTGAGTGTCTGGAACGAGCTGCCAGTTGGGGTGGGTACAATTTTGTCTTTTAAAAAGCATTTGGACAGTTACATGGGTAAAATGGGTGTAGAGGGATAAGGACCAAACGCAGGCAATTGGAACTAGCTTAGGGGTTAAAAAAAGGGGCAGCATGGACAAGTCGGGCTGAAGGGCCTGTTTCCATGCTGTAAACCTCTATGACCGTATTGGCAAATATTGCAGGAATAGGGCACTGATATCTCCTGTTTAACAGCTAGTCAAATTGAGGTGCTGTTGCACGAGATGGGTAGAAATAGTGTTGTCCCATCTAGCACTGCAGTGTACCTCCTCCCCCATTAACCACTGGTACATGATCTCTAACAGAAGACCTAACCCCACACATATCTATACAATGCTTGCAGGGCTCCAAGGACAAATGCAGGAATCTGTCAAGATAAGGCCAGCAGGTGACATGGTCATTCTGGTCTGTTCCATATTTGCTGCCGTTGTATTTCCCTTGGGTGCCTGGGGGAGGTTGAGATGGAGGCCTCCTCTCAAAGGTCTAACCTACTTTTCCACCATTCCTCCTCTTGCAGTGCCATCATCGACTTGGCGATACCTGTGACTCCATTGGTAAGATTTATGAGGGGGTGGTTTGGATGGAGTAAACATAGAGATGTTTCCACTCGTGGGATGCCCAAAACAAGAGCCCAGAAATATGAGGGAGCCACCAATCAATACAATAGGGAATGCCAGAGAAAATGTGATGGCCTAGTGGTATTATCGCTAGACTGTTAATCCAGAAACTCAGCTAATGTTTTGGGGACCCAGGTTCGAATCCTGCCACAGCAGATGGCGGAATTTGAATTCAATGAAAAAACAAATCTCAACTTAAAAATCTACCGATGACCGTGGAATCATTGTTGGAAAGACCCATCTGGTTCACTAAAGTCCTTTAGGGAAGGAAATCTGCTGTCTTCAACAAGTCTGGCCGACATGTGACTCCAGAGCTGTGGGGGTATTCAGCCTTGGATCTTCAGGTAAGCGTTCTCCAAGGCGGCCTTCACGACACACGACAGCGCAGAGTCGCTGAGCAGAAACTGATAGCCAAGTTCCGCACATGAGGACGGCCTAAACCGGGATGTTGGATTTATGTCACATTATCAGTAACCCCACAGCTTGCCTCCTGGACTTGCAGAATTTCACTAGCTGTTCTGTCTGGAGACAATACACATCTCTTTAACCTGTGTTGAATGCTCCCTCCACCCACATTGTCTGTACATTTAAGACCTGACTGGCTGTAGAGATTTGCATTCTAATCGGTATTCTGTCATTTGATTTCTGTGTCTGTTTGAGAACAGATATCCACTCCATCTGACGAAGGAGCTGTGCTCCGAAAGCTTATGGTATTTGCTACCAAATAAACCTGTTGGACTTTAACCTGGTGTTGTGAGACTTCTTACTGTGCTTACCCCAGTCCAACGCCGGCATCTCCACATCATCACTGTCCGGAAGCAGAGGTGTCAGAAAACTGAAGTCGCTGCATCTTTTACATTTTGTTTTCTATGGAAAATGCGCCACAGGGATCGAGAGAGCCCGGCACTGATAACAGACACATCCCCTCTCGACGTGTCGCTGTCCAGCTGTCGCTGCTATCTCACTATATGGATCAGGAGTTTCTTTTCCCCCACACATTCATAGTAAGGGCCTGGTTTCCAGTGCTGATTGATTTAGTTTTGACAGAAGCAACTGTGGCTACCTTCTCAGTAAATCAAGCGTGTCATAAAACAGCAAAATAACAAACTGCTAATCCAGGACAAGGAAAATAAACCATTAACGTCTCGTGAATGTATCGATTAATGTGATGACCTTAAAGGAAGGTAACTGTAAATTGTATTAAGAGCTGGCCGCTACTTGCCTTGAATCGGTTAGTGTGTGTTTTGTACCTCAGCCCTTGTGGCCATTTCGCTATCCTGTTCAGCAGAGCAGATTGCAGTACACAACACCACAGGAGGGCAGAGTCCTCAGTCCCACACTCTCTCATCTCAATGCCAAATCCCAAGATTAGTTTCAGCAGGTGACTAGTGTTATGACTCATAGTCAATGAGGTACAAGGAGTGCCTCAAACAGCAGTGTAGAGGGAGCTTTACTCTGTATCTAACCCCGTGCTGTACCTGTCCTGGGAGTGTTTGATGGGGTACAGTGTAGAGGGAGCTTTACTCTGTATCTAACCCCGTGCTGTACCTGCCCTGGGAGTGTTTGATGGGGACAGTGTAGAGGGAGCTTTACTCTGTATCTAACCCCGTGCTGTACCTGCCCTGGGAGTGTTTGATGGGGACAGTGTAGAGGGAGCTTTACTCTGTATCTAACCCCGTGCTGTACCTGCCCTGGGAGTGTTTGATGGGGACAGTGTAGAGGGAGCTTTACTCTGTATCTAACCACAAGCTGTACCTGCCCTGGGAGTGTTCTGTAACTTGATTTCTGTGTCTCTGTGCACTGTTGGAGAACAGATATCCACTCCATCTGACGAAGGGGTAGCGCTCCGAAAGCTTATGGTATTTGCTACCAAATAAACCTGTTGGTCCTTAACCTGGTGTTGTGAGACTTCTTAGTGTTTGATGGGGACAGTGTAGAGGGAGCTTTACTCTGTCTGTAACCCCATGCTGTACCTGCCCTGGGAGTGTTTGGTGGGGACAGTGTAGAGGGAGCTTTACTCTGTATCTAACCCCGTGCTGTATCTGTCCCAGATATGTTTGATAGGCATGATGTGGAGATGCCAGCGTTGGACTGGGGTAAACACAGTAAGAAGTCTCACAACACCAGGTTAAAGTCCAACAGGTTTATTTGGTAGCACAAGCCACGAGCTTTCGGAGCGCTGCTCCTTCATCAGCTAAATGGGAGTTCTGTTCACAAACTGGGCATATAAAGACACAAACTCAATTTACAAAATAATGGTCGGAATGTGAGTCTTTACAGGTAATCAAGTCTTAAAGGTACAGACAATGTGAATGGAGAGGGGGTTAAGCACAGGTTAAAGAGATGTGTATTGTCTCCAGACAGGACAGTTAGTGAGATTTTGCAAGCCCAGGCAAGTCGTGGAGGTTACAGATAGTGTTCATGTCACACTATCTGTAACCTCCACGTCTTGCCTCCTGCACTTGCAAAATCTCACTAACTGCCCTGGCTGGAGACAATACACATCTCTTTAACCTGTGCTTAACCCCCCTCTCCATTCACATTGTCTGTACCTCTGAGACTTGATTACCTGTAAAGACTCACATTCCGACCATTATTTTGTAAATTGAGTTTGTGTCTTTATATGCCCAGTTTGTGAACAGAACTCCCATTTAGCTGATGAAGGAGCAGCGCTCTGAAAGCTCGTGGCTTGTGCTACCAAATAAACCTGTTGGACTTTAACCTGGTGTTGTGAGACTTCTTACTCTGTTTGATGGGGACAATGTAGAGGGAGCTTTACTCTGTATCTAACCCCGTGCTGTACCTGTCCTGGGAGTGTTTGATGGGGGACAGTGTAGAGGGAGCTTTACTCTGCTGATGGTTGTTCAGTGTGATTTTTCTGAGATTAATACCAGACTGAAAGGTAAGCATTAGGGAATCTGCCTATTGATGGGATTCCAATAAAGGGTTAACATGTATTCAATAGTTAAAATGCCCTGTTTCTCCTGAGCCATAGCCAACAGGGCATCGTTAGATAATGAACTGGAATCTGAAGCTGGTTATAAACTCCAGACTCTGCAGCCCCGCAGTATACAGTGCAGTGATGGATGGTATATGGTTCATCACAGGATCGATCTCTCCTGGGACATTGTAGAAAGTCCCATAAAAACAGACTATTTAAAAAATAATAATTTGAGGCCACAGAAATGAGACTTTATTGTATGTGCACTCAGAGGTTTTAAACCCCCCCCCCCCACCCCACACACCCCCACCCCACACACCACACACACACACCATCTCACAGACATGGATGTGAATCACCCTGCCACTTAAACTTTTCTTTTACACAGAAGTTCTCCACCTTGTCCAAGATGTCACTGCCAGTAGCTGCTCCTCTGCTGTCTCGTGTGATAGGGAACCGAGATATTCTGCCTCAGCGGGCATCACTGCACACCTTGCAGATTGGGGCCACCCTGACTTACCACTGAGGGCCATCTGAAGTTGGCTGGGGCTGGGGGCGGTCTACTGTTGTGTGAGGCCCACGAAGACGCTGCTTCTGACATTCAGGGTTCTGTAGCTACAGCTTCCCTCTGTGGGGATTCGACAATCAAGTCAATGGATAAAATGCTGGTTAGAGTTTAACACACACCCGCAAGTCACGTCAGCTCTCCTCCTGCGTCTTCCAGAGTTGGAGTGCCCCCATGTCAACGATTCCTTACTACCAGGATGGTCCTTGCATCAACTGGGGATGGCACTTTGCAGCACTGCTGCCTCACAATGCCGGGTAGCCAGGTTCGATTCCCAACTTGGGTCACTGTCTGTGCGGAGTCTGCACGTTCTCCTCGTGTCTGCGTGGGTTTCCTCCGGGTGCTCCGGTTTCCTCCCACAGTCCGAAAGATGTCCGGGCTAGGTGGATTGGCTATGCTGAATTGCTCCTTAGTGTCGGGGGGACTAGCTAGGGTAAATATGTGGGGTTGTGGGGATAAGGCCTGGGTGGGATTGTGGTCAGTGCAGGCTTGATGGGCCGAATGGCCTCCTTCTGCACTATAGGGATTCTATGACCTATGAACTTCTTCACATCAGGCTCCAAGTCTGCATCCATGGTCAGTGAACGGGAGCTACCACCTGACCAGGCCGCAGGGGTGAAGGGGCAGCTATTTTGCCGCCACCTTTGTTTTTACTAAGCTGATCCAGACCACTTTGTAGGTCACCCGATTGGATGAAAACAGTTTCACTTATGGAGCTCCCTCGAGGTCTTTCCAGCAGCCTGTCCAGACACTGCCCCTCCACGGGTGGCGGCTGGATCGCAGTCACTACGAGGCAAACGTCCACAGCTGCTTGCTTCCACACCCGGCGTTTCCTGTCAATCGCTGATGAGTTAGGCAGCCAGTTCCTCCCCTTGCTAGTTCAAGAGACTGGGGGTGTCGACCATCCCCCCTCCCCCTCCCCGTCCCCCTCCCCGTCCTAGTGTCTCTCTCCCCATCCTTGCCCCTCTCTCTCACTTCCCCACTCCCTCTCCTCCACCTCTCTCTCCTCCCTCCCCCCAACAAAGAGAGATGGCGCAGTTAAGGTCAGCGGTCTGTTTGGTTAACGCCAGGCAAAGTGGTACCTTCTTCGTCCAAAACACTGGCTTCTGGAGCGGGCACAGCCCTGCCGCTCAGAAAGAAACTTCCTTTGTCAGTAGGTTAAAGGTCTTGGTGGCAATGTTCCGCAGGGCAAAGGTGGGGGCATCTGGCCTGAAGGTTAAGAAGAGCTGGTGCTGTGGGGTCTGGATGGCATAGCACTTGTGGTCGTCAGCGACAATGTAACACTCCGCTGGGGTGTGGGTGAAACCGGCATGGAATTCCTCATGGAGAGATGCTGAGACAACAAGATTGGACCATAAGAATCTGAGTGAGGAGTAAAGGACTCACCTACAATAATCACGAAAAGTCGTGAAAAGGGGTTAAGAAGGATCATTGAAAAAATTTCTACAAGTTCTTTAAAGTTTATTAGTGTCACAAGTAGGCTTACATTAATGAAGTTACTGTGAAAATCCCCTTGAAGGATAGAATAGGATATGGCGGCATGGTGGCACAGTGGTTAGCACTGCTGCCTCACAGCGCCAGGGACCCGGGTTCAATTCCCGGCTTGGGTCGTCACCGTCTGTGTGGAGTTTGCACGTTTTCCCCGTGTCTGCATGGGTTTTCTCTGGGTGCTCCGGTTTCCTCCCACAGTCCAAAGATTCAGGGACACCGAGGGAGAATTTAGCATAGCCAGGTGGTAGTGAGCTGCCTTCTTGAACCACTGCGGTTAGGGTGCATTGGCCGTGCTAAATTCTCCCTCAGTGTACCCAAACAGGCGCCAGAGTGTGACGACTAGCAGATTTTCACAGTAACCTCATTGCAGTGTTAATGTGCGCCTACTTGTGACCAATAAAATAATAAAAGGAATTGAAAAGCAGAGAGGTTACATTAAACTTGTTTCGAGCATTGGTCAGACCATGTGGTTTACTGTTCGGCGCTTTGGTCTCCATGTTGTAAGAATATTGAGGCGCTGGTGAAGGCGACAAACTAATTTGCCATGACAAAACCAGAACTGGGAGGATAAAAGCAAAATACCCGCTGGAATTTGAAATAAAAACAGAAAATGCAGGAAATTCTCAGCAGGTCTGACAGGATCTGTAGGGGGAGAATAGAACCAACGTTTCGAGTCTGGATGACCTTTCGTCAGAGCTGAGAGGGTACATCTGTCAGGGAAGATTGAACAGGCCATGTTCCCTTCCTCAAAAAGAGAAAAAATTAAGGGATGGAGTTCTTGAAGATAATGGGTGGCACAGTGGCTAGCTCTGCTGCCTCACAGCGCCAGGGACCTGGGTTCGATTCCCGGCTTGGGTCACTGTCTGTGTGGAGTCTGCACGTTCTCCCCGTGTCTGCGTGGGTTTCCTCCGGGTGCTCCGGTTTCCTCCCGCAGTCTGAAAGACGTGCTGGTTAGGTTGAGTGGCCAGACTAAATTGACCCGAGTGTCAGGAGGATTAGCAGGGTAAATATGTGGGGATACGGGAATAGCGGCTGGGTGGGATTGTGGTCGGTACAAACACAATGGGCCGAATGGCCTCTGTAGACACTGTGGGGATTCTATGAAAGGGTTTTCTAGGGGGAGATGCTGGGAAACTTTATCCGCTTGTTTATAATGAGGTCATAAATTTTTTTTAAATGCAAACAAATCCAACCAGGAATTCAGGAGAAACGTCTTTACCCAGGGAGGGGTGAGAATGTGGAACTCGCTACCACAGGGAGTGGCTGAGGCAAATAACATTGTAAGAAGTCTCGCAACACCAGGTTGAAGTCCAACAGGTTTATTTGGAATCATGAGCTTTCGGAGCGCTGCCCCTTCATCAGGTGAGTAACACTGACGGGGATTAACACGAGGGAGAAAGAAAAGGATGTGTTGGTGATGGGGCTTGGAAGAGGCAGCATGTGGCCCAGGAGAGCCGAATGGCCCCTCTCTGTGCTGCACACCCCGCGCAACAGAAATAATACCACCCTCTTTACTTGCACATGTCTTTAACTCAGCAAAACATACCGACATTCACTGAGGGGAGGGACATCATTTCCAAAAGGCAAACACAGACAAAGAAAGGTGGAACGTTGGCGTCCTTATCTGAGGAAGGATGTCCTTGCTATAGAGGGAGTGCAGAGAAGGTTTACCAGGCTGATTCCTGGGATGGCAGGTCTGTCATAGGAGGAGAGACTGAGTCGGTTAGGATTATATTCACTGGAGTTGAGGAGAGGAGAGGGGAATCTCAGAGAAACCCATAAGGATTAGACAGGGTAGATTCAGAAAGAATGTTCCTGATGGCGGGGGAGTCCAGAAATAGGGGTCATGTGTGGCAACGAGGGGATTTTCACAGTAGCTTCATTGCAGTGTTAATGTAAGCCTTCTCGTGACTAATAAATAAAAAACTTTAAATGTTAAAACTTTAGTTTAGTTTTCAGTATCTCTTTGGGACTGAGGTGAGGAGAAATTTCTT
>NW_027592727.1:0-46804 GCF_964213995.1 Mustelus asterias
GGGGGGGGGGGGAGGAGAGGCCTGGGGGGGGGGGGGGGGGGAGGAGAGGCCTGGGGGGGGGGGGGGGGGGGAGGAGAGGCCTGGGGGGGGGGGGGGGGGGGGAGGAGAGGCCTGGGGGGGGGGGGGGGGGGAGGAGAGGCCTGGGGGGGGGGGGGGGGGGGGAGGAGAGGCCTGGGGGGGGGGGGAGGAGAGGCCTGGGGGGATGATGCTGTAGGCCTGGGGGGGGGGGGGGAGGAGAGGCCTGGGGGGGGGGGAGGAGAGGCCTGGGGGGGGGGGGGAGGAGAGGCCTGGGGGGGGGGGGGGGGAGGAGAGGCCTGGGGGGGGGGGGGGGGGGAGGAGAGGCCTGGGGGGGGGGGGGGAGGAGAGGCCTGGGGGGGGGGGGGGGGAGGAGAGGCCTGGGGGGGGGGGAGGGCCGAGGGGGGGGAGAAGAGGCCTGGGGGGGGGGGGGGGAGGAGAGGCCTGGGGGGGGGGGGGAGGGGGGGGAGAAGAGGCCTGGGGGGGGGGGGGGGAGGGGGGGGAGAAGAGGCCTGGGGGGGGGGGGGGAGAAGTGGCCTGGGGGGGGGGGGAGGGGGGGAGAAGAGGCCTGGGGGAGGGGGGGGAGAAGAGGCCTGGGGGGGGGGGGGAGGGGGGGGAGAAGAGGCCTGGGGGGGGGGGGGGAGAAGTGGCCTGGGGGGGGGGGGGGAGGGGGGGGAGAAGAGGCCTGGGGGAGGGGGGGGAGAAGAGGCCTGGGGGGGGGGGGAGGGGGGGGAGAAGAGGCCTGGGGGGGGGGCGAAGAGGCCTGGGGGGGGGGGGGGGGAGAGGGGAGAGAGGCCTGGGGGGGGGCGGAGAGGGGAGAGAGGCCTGGGGGGGGGGGGAGAGGGGAGAGAGGCCTGGGGGGGGGGCGGAGAGGGGAGAGAGGCCTGGGGGGGGGGGAGAGGGGAGAGAGGCCTGGGGGGGGAGGGGGGTGGAGAGACCTGGAGGGGGAGGCCTGGGGGGGGGGAGAGGCCTGGGGTGGGGGGGGGGGGAGAGGCCTGGGGGGGGGGGGGGGGGGAGAGGCCTGGGGGGGGGGGGGGGGGGAGAGGCCTGGGGGGGGGGGGGGGGGAGAGGCCTGGGGGGGGGAGAGGGGGAGAAGAGGCCTGGGGGGGGGGGAGAAGAGGCCTGGGGAGGGGGAGGGGGGGGAGAAGAGGCCTGGGGGGGGGAGAGGGGGGGAGAAGAGGCCTGGGGGGGGGAGGGGGGGAGAAGAGGCCTGGGGGGGGGGAGGGGGGGAGAAGAGGCCTGGGGGGGGGAGAGGGGGGAGAAGAGGCCTGGGGGGGGGAGGGGGGGAGAAGAGGCCTGGGGGGGGGGGAGGGGGGGAGAAGAGGCCTGGGGGGGGGGAGGGGGGGGAGAAGAGGCCTGGGGGGGGGGGGAGAAGAGGCCTGGGGGGGGGGGGGAGAGGGGGGGGAGAAGAGGCCTGGGGGGGGGGGAGGGGGGGGAGAAGAGGCCTGGGGGGGGGGGGGGAGGGGGGGGAGAAGAGGCCTGGGGGGGGGAGGGGGGGAGAAGAGGCCTGGGGGGGGGGGAGAGGGGGGGGAGAAGAGGCCTGGGGGGGGGGAGGGGGGGGAGGAGAGGCCTGGGGGGGGGGGGGGGGAGGAGAGGCCTGGGGGGGGGGAGGAGAGGCCTGGGGGGGGGGGGGGGAGGAGGAGAGGCCTGGGGGGGGGGGGGGAGAGGCCTGGGGGGGGGAGGGGGAGGAGAGGCCTGGGGGGGGGAGGGAGGAGAGGCCTGGGGGGGCGGGGGAGAGAGGAGAGGCCTGGGGGGGGGGGGAGGAGAGGCCTGGGGGGGGGGGAGGAGAGGCCTGGGGGGGGGGGGGGGGGGGAGAGGCCTGGGGGGGGGGGGGGGAGGAGAGGCCTGGGGGGGGGGGGAGGAGAGGCCTGAGGGGGGGGGGAGGAGAGGCCTGGCGGGGGGGGGGGAGGAGAGGCCTGGGGGGGGGGGGGGGGGAGGAGAGGCCTGGGGGGGGGGGGGGGGGGGGAGGAGAGGCCTGGGGGGGGGGGGGGAGGAGAGGCCTGGGGGGGGGGGGGGGAGGAGAGGCCTGGGGGGGGGGGGAGGGGGGGGAGAAGAGGCCTGGGGGGGGGGGGGGGAGGAGAGGCCTGGGGGGGGGGGGAGGGGGGGGAGAAGAGGCCTGGGGGGGGGGGGGGGAGGGGGGGGAGAAGAGGCCTGGGGGGGGGGGGGGAGAAGTGGCCTGGGGGGGGGGGGAGGGGGGGGAGAAGAGGCCTGGGGGAGGGGGGGGAGAAGAGGCCTGGGGGGGGGGGGGGAGGGGGGGGAGAAGAGGCCTGGGGGGGGGGGGAGAAGTGGCCTGGGGGGGGGGGGGAGGGGGGGAGAAGAGGCCTGGGGGAGGGGGGGAGAAGAGGCCTGGGGGGGGGGGGGAGGGGGGGGGAGAAGAGGCCTGGGGGGGGGCGAAGAGGCCTGGGGGGGGGGGGGGGGGGAGAGGGGAGAGAGGCCTGGGGGGGGGCGGAGAGGGGAGAGAGGCCTGGGGGGGGGGGGAGAGGGGAGAGAGGCCTGGGGGGGGGCGGAGAGGGGAGAGAGGCCTGGGGGGGGGGGGAGAGGGGAGAGAGGCCTGGGGGGGGAGGGGGGTGGAGAGACCTGGAGGGGGAGGCCTGGGGGGGGGGAGAGGCCTGGGGTGGGGGGGGGGGGAGAGGCCTGGGGGGGGGGGGGGGGGGAGAGGCCTGGGGGGGGGGGGGGGGGGGGGAGAGGCCTGGGGGGGGGGGGGGGAGAGGCCTGGGGGGGGGAGAGGGGGGAGAAGAGGCCTGGGGGGGGGGGAGAAGAGGCCTGGGGAGGGGGAGGGGGGGGAGAAGAGGCCTGGGGGGGGGAGAGGGGGGGAGAAGAGGCCTGGGGGGGGGAGGGGGGAGAAGAGGCCTGGGGGGGGGAGGGGGGGGAGAAGAGGCCTGGGGGGGGGAGAGGGGGGGAGAAGAGGCCTGGGGGGGGGAGGGGGGGAGAAGAGGCCTGGGGGGGGGGAGGGGGGGAGAAGAGGCCTGGGGGGGGGGAGGGGGGGAGAAGAGGCCTGGGGGGGGGGGGGAGAAGAGGCCTGGGGGGGGGGGGGAGAGGGGGGGGAGAAGAGGCCTGGGGGGGGGGGAGGGGGGGGAGAAGAGGCCTGGGGGGGGGGGGGGGAGGGGGGGGAGAAGAGGCCTGGGGGGGGGGAGGGGGGGGAGAAGAGGCCTGGGGGGGGGGGGAGAGGGGGGGGAGAAGAGGCCCTGGGGGGGGGGGGAGAGGGGGGGAGAAGAGGCCTGGGGGGGGGGGGAGGGGGGGGAGAAGAGGCCTGGGGTGGGGGGGAGGGGGGGAGAAGAGGCCTGGGGGGGGGGGGAGAGGGGGGGAGAAGAGGCCTGGGGGGGGGGAGAAGAGGCCTGGGGGGGGGGAGGGGGGGGAGAAGAGGCCTGGGGGGGGGGGGAGGGGGGGGAGAAGAGGCCTGGGGGGGGGGGGAGGGGGGGAGAAGAGGCCTGGGGGGGGGGGGAGGGGGGGGAGAAGAGGCCTGGGGGGGGGAGAGGGGGGGGAGAAGAGGCCTGGGGGGGGGGAGGGGGGGGGAGAAGAGGCCTGGGGGGGGGGGGAGAGGGGGGGAGAAGAGGCCTGGGGGGGGGGGGAGAAGAGGCCTGGGGGGGGGGGAGGGGGGGGAGAAGAGGCCTGGGGGGGGGGGAGAGGGGGGGGAGAAGAGGCCTGGGGGGGGGGGAGAAGAGGCCTGGGGGAGAGGGGGGGAGAAGAGGCTTGGGGGGGGGGGGAGAGGGGGGGAGAAGAGGCTTGGGGGGGGGGGAGAGGGGGGAGAAGAGGCCTGGGGGGGCGGGGAGAGGGGAGAGAGGCCTGGGGGGGGGGGGGGAGAGGGGAGAGAGGCCTGGGGGGGGGGGGAGAGTGGAGAGAGGCCTGGGGGGGGGGGGGGGGAGAGAGGGGAGAGAGGCCTGGGGGGGGGAGAGGGGAGAGAGGCCTGGGGGGGGGGGAGAGGGGAGAGAGGCCTGGGGGGGGGGGGGTGAGGGGAGAGAGGCCTGGGGGGGGGGGTGAGGGGAGAGAGGCCTGGGGGGGGGGGGTGAGGGGAGAGAGGCCTGGGGGGGGGGAGAGGGGAGAGAGGTCTGGGGGGGGGAGAGGGGAGAGAGGTCTGGGGGGGGGGGAGAGAGGCCTGGGGGGGGGAGAGGGGAGAGAGGCCTGGGGGGGGGGAGAGGGGAGAGGCCTGGGGGGGGGGGGGAGAGGCGAGGCCTGGGGGGGGCGGGGGGGGGAGGAGAGGCCTTGGGGGGGGGGGGGGAGAGGGGAGTGAGGCCTGGGGGGGGGGAGAGGGGAGAGAGGCCTGGGGGGGGGGAGAGGGGAGAGAGGCCTGGGGGGGGGGAGAGGGGAGAGAGGCCTGGGGGGGGGAGAGGGGAGAGAGGCCTGGGGGGGTGGAGAGGGGAGAGAGGCCTGGGGGGGGAGAGAGGCCTGGGGGGGGGGCGAGAGGGGAGAGAGGCCTGGGGGGGGGAGAGGGGAGAGAGGCCTGGGGGGGGAGAGGGGAGAGAGGCCTGGGGGGGGGAGAGGGGAGAGAGGCCTGGGGGGGGGGGAGAGGGGAGAGAGGCCTGGGGGGGGGGAGAGAGGCCTGGGGGGGGGGAGAGGGGAGAGAGGCCTGGGGGGGGGGGGAGAGGGGAGAGAGGCCTGGGGGGGGGAGAGGGGAGAGAGGCCTGGGGGGGGGAGAGGGGAGAGAGGCCTGGGGGTGGGAGAGGGGAGAGGCCTGGGGGGGTGGGGGGGGGGGAGAGGCGAGGCCTGGGGGGGGGGGGGGGAGGAGAGGTCTTGGGGGGGGGGGAGGAGAGGCGAGGCCTGGGGGGGGGGGAGGGGAGGAGAGGCCTTGGGGGGGGGGGGGAGGAGAGGCCTGGGGGGGGGGGAGAGGCCTGGGGGGGGGGAGAGGGGGGAGAAGAGGCCTGGGGGGGGAGGGGGGGGAGAAGAGGCCTGGGGGAGGGGGGGAGAAGAGGCCTGGGGGGGGGAGGGGGGGGAGAAGAGGCCTGGGGGGGGGAGGGGGGGGAGAAGAGGCCTGGGGGGGGGGAGGGGGGGGAGAAGAGGCCTGGGGGGGGGGGGGGAGAAGAGGCCTGTGGGGGGGGAGAGGGGGGGAGAAGAGGCCTGGGGGGGGGGGGAGAGGGGAGAGAGGCCTGGGGGGGGGGGGGGGAGAGGGGAGAGAGGCCTGGGGGGGGGGGGGAGAGGGGAGAGAGGCCTGGGGGGGGGAGAGGGGAGAGAGGCCTGGGGGGGGGGGGGGGGAGAGGGGAGAGAGGCCTGGGGGGGGGGAGAGGGGAGAGAGGCCTGGGGGGGGGGGGAGAGGGGAGAGAGGTCTGGGGGGGGGGGAGAGAGGCCTGGGGGGGGGAGAGGGGAGAGAGGCCTGGGGGGGGGGAGAGGGGAGAGGCCTGGGGGGGGGGGGAGAGGCGAGGCCTGGGGGGGGCGGGGGGGGGGAGAGGCGAGGCCGGGGGGGGGGGGAGAGGGGAGAGAGGCCTGGGGGGGGGGGGGAGAGCGGAGAGAGGCCTGGGGGGGGGGGAGAGGGGAGAGAGGCCTGGGGGGGGGGGAGAGGGGAGAGAGGCCTGGGGGGGGGGGGGAGAGGGGAGAGAGGCCTGGGGGGGGGGGGAGAGGGGAGAGAGGCCTGGGGGGGGGGGGGGAGAGGGGAGAGAGGCCTGGGGGGGGGGGGGGGAGGAGAGGCCTGGGGGGGGGGGGGGGAGGAGAGGCCTGGGGGGGGGGGGAGGAGAGGCCTGGGGGGGGGGGGGAGAGGCGAGGCCTGGGGGGGGGGGGAGGAGAGGCCTGGGGGGGGCGGGGGAGAGGCCTGGGGGGGGGAGAGGCCTGGGGGGGGGGGGGAGGAGAGGCCTGGGGGGGGGGGAGGAGAGGCCAGGGGGGGGGTGGGGGGAGAGAGGCCTGGGGGGGGGGGGGAGAGAGGCCTGGGGGGGGGGGGGAGGAGAGGCCTGGGGGGGGGGGGAGGAGAGGCCTGGGGGGGGGGGGGGGGAGGAGAGGCCTGGGGGGGGGGGGGGAGGAGAGGCCTGGGGGGGGGGGGGGAGGAGAGGCCTGGGGGGGGGAGGAGAGGCCTGGGGGGGGGGGGGGGGAGGAGAGGCCTCGGGGGGGGGGGGGGGGGGGGGGAGGAGAGGCCTGGGGGGGGGGGGGGGGAGGAGAGGCCTGGGGGGGGGGGGGGGGAGGAGAGGCCTGGGGGGGGGGGGGGGGGAGGAGAGGCCTGGGGGGGGGGGGGGGGAGGAGAGGCCTGGGGGGGGGGGCGGGGGGGAGGAGAGGCCTGGGGGGGGGGGCGGAGGAGAAGCCTGGGGGGGGGGAGCAGAGGCCTGGGGGGGGCGGGGAGGCGACACTCGCACCGGCGGCGCAGGAAGCGGGGGGCGGGAGGGGGCCGGACCCGGGGCGCAGCCGCCCGAGGAGGCGGGGCGCCGGGTGGGCCCAAAGCAGAGCCCGAGGCCCGGGGCCTGGAGCGGGAGGAGAGGGTCCCGGGGAGAGGGAGAGGGTCCCGGGGGAGATGGTGAGGGAGTGGGGGAGGGTCCCAGGGAGAGGGAGATGTTCCGGGGAGAGGGAGAGGGAGAGGGTCGCGGGGAGAGGGAAAGGGGCTGGGGGAGAGGGTCCTGGGGGAAGGGAGAGGGGCAGAGGGAGAGTCCCGGGGAGAGGGAATGGGTCCCAGGGAGAGAGAGAGGAGCAGAGGGTTTCGGGGAGAGGGTCCCGGGGAGAGGGGCAGAGGGAGAGGCCTGGGGGGGGGGGAGGGGTTGGAGAGACCTGGAGGGGGAGGCCTGGGGGGGGGGGGAGGGGGGGGAGAGGCCTGGGGGGGGGAGGGGGGGGAGAAGAGGCCTGGGGGGGGGAGGGGGGGGAGAAGAGGCCTGGGGGGGGGAGAGGGGGGAGAAGAGGCCTGGGGGGGGGAGGGGGGGGAGAAGAGGCCTGGGGGTGGGAGGGGGGGAGTAGAGGCCTGGGGGGGGGAGGGGGGGGAGGAGAGGCCTGGGGGGGGGGAGAGGGGGGGAGAGGCCTGGGGGGGGGAGAGGGGAGAGAGGCCTGGGGGGGGGGAGAGGGGAGAGAGGCCTGGGGGGGGGGAGAGGGGAGAGAGGCCTGGGGGGGGGGGGAGAGGGGAGAGAGGCCTGGGGGGGGGAGGAGAGGGGAGAGAGGCCTGGGGGGGGGAGAGGGGAGAGAGGCCTGGGGGGGGGAGAGGGGAAAGAGGCCTGGGGGGGGGAGAGGGGAGAGGCCTGGGGGGGGGGGGGGGGAGAGGCGAGGCCTGGGGGGGGGGGGGAGGAGAGGCCTGGGGGGGGGAGGGGGGGGAGGAGAGGCCTGGGGGGGGGAGAGGGGGGGAGAAGAGGCCTGGGGGGGGGGAGAGGGGAGAGAGGCCTGGGGGGGGGGAGAGGGGAGAGAGGCCTGGGGGGGGGGAGAGGGGAGAGAGGCCTGGGGGGGGGAGAGGGGAGAGAGGCCTGGGGGGGGGGGGGAGAGGGGAGAGAGGCCTGGGGGGGGGAGAGGGGAGAGGCCTGGGGTGGGGGGGGAGAGGCGAGGCCTGGGGGGGGGGGGGAGAGGCCTTGGGGGGGGGAGGAGAGGCCTGGGGGGGGGGAGGAGAGGCCTGGGGGGGGGGGGAGGAGAGGCCTGGGGGGGGGCGGGGAGGAGAGGCCTGGGGGGGGGGGGGAGAGGCCTGGGGGGGGGGGGGGGGGGAGGAGAGGCCTGGGGGGGGGGGCGGGGAGGAGAGGCCTGGGGGGGGGGGGAGGAGAGGAGAGGCCTGGGGGGGGGGGGAGGAGAGGCCTGGGGGGGGGGGGAAGAGAGGCCTGGGGGGGGGGGGGAGGAGAGGCCTGGGGGGGGGGGGGGGAGGAGAGGCCTGGGGGGGGGGGGAGAGGAGAGGCCTGGGGGGGGGGGGGAGCAGAGGCCTGGGGGGGGGGGGGGGGAGGAGAGGCCTGGGGGGGGGGGAGGAGAGGCCTGGGGGGGGGGAGGGGTGGGTGGGGGGGAGGAGAGGCCTGGGGGGGGGGAGGGAGGAGAGGCCTGGGGGGGGCGGGGAGGGAGGAGAGGCCTGGGGGGGGCGGGGAGGGAGGAGAGGCCTGGGGGGGTGGGGGAGGAGAGGCCTGGGGGGGGGGGGGCAGGAGAGGCCTGGGGGGGGGGGGAGGAGAGGCCGGGGGGGGGGGGGGGGGGGGGGAGGAGAGGAGAGGCCTGGGGGGGGGGGGGAGGAGAGGCCTGGGGGGGGGGGGGGGAGGAGAGGCCTGGGGGGGGGGGGGGGAGGAGAGGCCTGGGGGGGGGGAGGAGAGGCCTGGGGGGGGGGGGGGAGGAGGAGAGGCCTGGGGGGGGGGGGGGGAGAGGCCTGGGGGGGGGGAGGGGGAGGAGAGGCCTGGGGGGGGGAGGGAGGAGAGGCCTGGGGGGGCGGGGGAGAGAGGAGAGGCCTGGGGGGGGGGGGAGGAGAGGCCTGGGGGGGGGGGAGGAGAGGCCTGGGGGGGGGGGGGGGAGGAGAGGCCTGGGGGGGGGGGGGGGAGGAGAGGCCTGGGGGGGGGGGGGAGGAGAGGCCTGAGGGGGGGGGGAGGAGAGGCCTGGCGGGGGGGGGGGGAGGAGAGGCCTGGGGGGGGGGGGGGAGGAGAGGCCTGGGGGGGTCGGGGGGAGTAGAGGCCTGGGGGGGGGGGCGGGGGGGAGGAGAGGCCTGGGGGGGGGGGAGAGGCCTGGGGGGGGGGGAGGAGAGGCCTGGGGGGGGGGGAGAGGCCTGGGGGGGGGAGGAGAGGCCTGGGGGGGGGGGGGGGGGGAGAGGCCTGGGGGGGGGGAGAGGCCTGGGGGGGGGAGGGAGGGGGGGGAGAGGCCTGGGGGGGGGAGGGGGGGAGAGGCCTGGGGGGCGGGGGGAGGGGAGAGGCCTGAGGGGGGGAGAGGCCTGGGGGGGGGGGGGGGGGGAGAGGCCTGGGGGCGGGGGGGGGGAGAGGCCTGGGGGCGGGGGGGGGGAGAGGCCTGGGGGGGAGGGGGGGGGAGAGGCCTGGGGGGGGGAGAGGGGCCTGGGGAAAGGGTCCCAGGAAGATGGAGTGGGTCCGGGAAGAGGGAGAGACCTGGGGAGAGGGTCCCGGGGAGAGGGCCCCAGGGGAAGGGGCTGTCCCAGGGAGAGGGGTTCGGGGAGGGGGGCTGTCCCAGGGGAAGGGGCTCGGGGAGGGGGCTGTCCCGGGGGAAGGGGCTCGGGGAGGGGGGCTGTCCCGGGGAGAGTGGCTGTCCCGGGGAGAGGGTCCTGGGGAGAGGGGCGGTCGCGGGGAGAGGGGCTCGGGGATGTCCCGGGGAGAGGACCTGTCCCGGGGAGTGGGTCCCGGGGAGAGGACCTGTCCCGGGGAGAGGGTCCCGGGGAGAGGGGCAATCCTGGGGAGAAGGGCTCAGGGATGTCCCGGGGAGAGAGTCCCGGGGGAGGGTCCAGGGGCTCGGGGCTGTCCCAGGGAGAGGGGCTCGGGGATGTCCCGGGGAGAGGGTCCCGGGTTAAAGGGCTCGGGGATGTCCCAGGGAGAGGGGCCCGGCACTGAGGGAGCTCCAGGTCTGGGAAGGTTTTGAGATTCACATGGGACGGTTTGATTGGAAAACATTCACTCACTTTCCATTAAAACAAAGCAAAAAATGCGAATGCTGGAAATCTGAAATAAAAACCCAAAATGCTGGAAAAAAGCAGCCTTTCTGGCAGCATCTGTGGAGAGAGAAACAGAGTTCACATTTAGGAACCACATCATACTTCTTCAGAGCTGAAGATGGATAGAAATCTGATGCATTGTGTAGTTGGAGAGAAGCTGGAGGATTTGGGGCAGAATGGAAGGTCAGAGCTAAGGAGAGATGGTCATGTATACAAGGCAGAGGAAGTGTTAATGGCAGTGTGAAAGACTAAAGAAGGTGTTGACAGGGAATGAAGGTGAGACAGCGGAATGTGCTCATCAGAAAACTACACTCGGTGCTCAGTGAAATCAAAACCGAGAGTGACAGAAGGCCCTGTGAGGGGGGTGGTATTCGGACAAACCAAGGAAATAAGATGGAGGTGAAAGGTCACAGTCTAAAGTTGTTGAACTCAATGTTAAGCCCCGAGGGTTATAACCTGCCTCAGCAGAAGATGAGGTGCTGATCCTGCAGCTCACGCTGGGCCTGACGGGAGCACGACAGCAGCCCGAGCATGGATGTGACAGCAAGATGCTGAGTTAAAATGGCAGGTGACCAGGAGTTTGGGGTCATGCTCATAGACTGAGCGAAGGTATTCTGCAAAGGGCTCATCCAGTCTGCGTTCAGTGCAGAGGAGACTACATTGGGAGCAACAAATATGTTCGGCTCTCTTTCCTGCTCTCTGTCAAACCTGATGAATATTTTAAGAATTTTCTGCATTTTCAGCAAGAAAGGTCATGCACCCGCTCATGTCCCAAACTGCGTGAAAGAGCTCGCCAACTTATCCCATTTTCTAGTCGGTAGATCGCAGCCTGTCATAGTAGCTGATGTCACTTCAATTTTACATGTATTTTTGAAATATGAGGGTTTCTGCCTCTGCCACTTGTTCAGACAGTGTTCCAGATCCCACCACATTCTCGGTGAAGAGATTTAAAATTTCCTCTAAGCCGCTAACCTTTTACCCTAAATCTATGTCTCCTGGTTATAGACATGCTCTTGTCTAAATCAATAGGGACGAAGTAGAAAGGGTCGAGAGCTTCAGATTTTAAGTGTCCAGATCACCACAACCTGTCCTGGTCCCCCCATGCCGACACTATAGTTAAGAAAGCCCATCAACGCCTCTACTTGCTCAGAAGACTAAGGAAATTTGGCAAGTCAGCTACGACTCTCACCAACTTTTACAGATGCACCATAGAAAGCATTCTTTCTGGTTATATCACAGCTTGGTATGGCTCCTGCTCTGCCCAAGACCGCAAGAAACTACAAAGGGTCGTGAATGAAGCCCAGTCCATCACGCAAACCAGCCTCCCATACATTGACTCTGTCTACACTTCCTGCTTCCTTGGAAAAGCAGCTAGCATAATTAAGGATCCCACGCACCCCGAACATACTCTCTTCCACCTTCTTCCGTTGGGAAAACGATACAAAAATCTGAGATCACGTACCAACAGACTCAAGAACAGCTTCTTCCCTGCTGCCATCAGACTTCTGAATGGACCAACCTTGCATTAAGTTGATCTTTCTCTACACCCTAGCTATGACTGTAACACTGCATTCTGCACTCTCTCCTTTCCTTCCCTATGTACAATATGCTTTGTACAGCGCGCAAGAAACAATACTCTTCACTGTATACTAATACATGTGACAAAAATAAAATCAAACCCCTCAACCGAAGGGATTAGCTCCATTCAATCTACTCTCAACCCCACAAATTATTCACACCTCAAATTAAATCTCCCCTCATCCTTGTCTGTTCCAAAGAAAACCACCCCAGCCCATGCAACCTTTCCTCATAATTAAAATTCTCTCATACAGGCAACATCCTCATAAATTTCTTCTGTAGCCTGTCTAGTGCAATCACATCATTCCAATAATGTAACTAAAGCTTATGCAGTAGAACCATAGAAACCCTACAGTGCAGAAGGAGGCCATTCGACCCATCGAGTCTGCACCGACCACAATCCCACCCAGGCCCTATCCCCACATATTTACCCACTAATCCCTCTAACCTACGCATCTCAGGACTCTAAGGGGCAATTTTTTTAACCTGGCCAATCAACCTGACCCGCACATCTTTGGACTGTGGGAGTACTCAAACCAATGTTTTATACAGTTCTTAGCATAACTTCCCTGCTTTTCTACTCTATACTTCAGTCAACAAAAGAAAATGTTCTATATGCCTCGACCAATTTTCTACCTGGCTTGCTACTTTCAGGGATACCGTTGCAAAGAGAGACATGTTGCTGAAGCTTTTCATCTGGCACTCATCAGGACAAAAGCAAAAATATCAGATTTAAAACAGTCACAATAATTTATACTACAAGATAAAAGGGTGCTGATCAGTTGGCAGATCAACTGATTGCTTTCTCCATGGCAACTCCTCAGTCAAAGGGGAACTATAGGCTTCCCTGGCTCCGGCTAATTTAGAAAGCCACAAGGCTTGAACATATTCCTTTTGTTTGCAGTGTGGGTACCTGGGTATGAATGGGTATGTCGATTCTACCCAGTATAAATGAGCCACATTAAGAGTTCAACTGATCATCTTAACTTGGTTGTTAGTGTAGCTATTCGCGCACTCGGCGTTGTTCAAGTACCGCCCCATCGCAGAATAAATTTTAATAGCAGACACTTGGTTTTGGTTGAGTACAGTCTGTAGTCTGCCTGTTACAAACAGCTGAAAGAACAAGCTGTTTGATTAGAACATAGAAAAACTACAGCACAAACAGGCCCATCGGCCCACAAGTTGCGCCGGTTGTGTCCCTACCTACCTAGGCTTATAAATAGACTTACCTATAACCCATGTACTTACCTATAAGTCCCATGTACTCATCCAGAAGTCTCTTAAAACACCCTATCGAGTTTGCCTCCACCACCACTGACGGCAGCCGATTCCACTCACCCACCACCCTCTGAGTGAAAAAATTACCCCTGACATCTCCTCTGTACCTACTTCCCAGCACCTTAAACCTGTGTCCTCTCGTAGCAACCATTTCAGCCCTGGGAAAAAGCCTCCGAGAATCCACCCGATCGATACCTCTCAACATCTTGTACACCTCTATCAGGTCACCTCTCATCCTTCGTCTCTCCAAGGAGAAAAGACCGAGCTCACTCAGCCTATCCTCATAAGGCATCCCAACCAATCCAGGCAACATCCTTGTACATCTTCTCTGCACCCTTTCTCTGGCTTCCACAACCTTTCTGTAATGAGGCGACCAGAACTGAGCATAGTACTCCAGGTGGGGTCTGACAAGAGTCTTATATAGCTGCATCATTATCCCCCGACTCCTAAACTCAATCCCTCGATTGATAAAGGCCAGCACACCATACGCCTTCTTAACCACCTCCTCCACCTGCGATTCAATCAGCCAATCTTTGGGTTATACCGTCAATGCACCCGGCATCACACAAACATTGAAATTCATACACAACATTGCTCATTGGTAGGCAGAATGTCTTTTTGGATTGATTACTATCACCGATTGTCATAAAAACCCATCTGGTTCCCTAATGTCCTTTAAGGAAGGAAATCTGCCATCCTTACCTGGTCTGGCCGACATGTGACTCCAGAGCCATAGCAAGGATGTTGACTCTTAAATGTCCTTGAAATGGCCAAGCAAGCCACTCAGTTGCATTAAGTAGCTACGAAGTCCAAAAGGAATAAAGTCGGCATCAACCTAGGCATCAGAAGGGAGGGACCAGGACAGGTTATTGGTGATCGGGACACCGAAAAACTTGAAGCTGTCCATTTCTACTACGTCCCCGTTGATGTAGACAGGGGCATGTCCTCCACTACGCTTCCTGAAATCAATGACTATCTCCTTTGTTTTGTGGGCATTGAGGGAGAGATTGTCGTCGTACCAGTTGCCCTATCTCTTTCCTGTACTGTGACTCATCATTGTTTGAGATCTGACTCACTACGTTGGTGTCGTCAGCTAACTTGAAAATCGAGTTGGAGGGGAATTTGGTGACACTGTCATAGGTAGATAGGTTCATGGACGAAAAGAAATTGGTTTAGGTTGGAGGGTCACAGTTTTTTTTTTTAACTGGTCGGTGCAACATCGTGGGCCGAAGGGCCTGTTCTGCGCTGTAATGTTCTATGTTCTATGTTCTAGGTGTATAAGGAGTATGGTAAGGGGCTGAAGACACAGACTTCTGGGCACCGGTGTTGAGGATGATCGTGGAAGAGGTGTTGTTGCCTATCCTTACTGATAGCAGTCTGTGGGTTAGGAAGTCTAGGATCCAGTCGCAGAGGGAGGAGCCAAGCCCCAGGTCACAAAGTTTGGAGATGAGTTTTGCAGGAATGATGGTGTTGAAGGCTGAGCTGTAGTCTATGAATAGGAATCTGACATAGGTGTCCTTGTTATCTAGGTGTTCCAGGGTTGAGTGCAGGGCCAGGGAGATGACGTCTGCTGTGGACCTGTTGCGGCGGTAGGCAAACTGTAGTGGATCCAGGTAGTCCGGGAGGCTGGAATTGATTCGTGCCATGACTAGCCTTTCAAAGCACTTCATAATGATGGATGTCAGAGCCACCGGCCGATAGTCATTAAGGCACGCTGCTTGGCTTTTCTTCGGTACCAGGATGATGGTCGTCTTCTTGAAGCAGATAGGGACCTCAGATTGTTGTAAAGAGAGGTTGAAGATGTCTGTGAATACCCCCGCCAGCTGATCCGCACAGGATCTGAGTGCACGTCCGGGTACCCCATCCGGGCCAGTCGCTTTCCGTGGGTTGACTTTCGAGAAAGCTGCTCTGACATCTGCAATGGTGACCCCCAGATACAGGTTCATCCAGGGCTTCCAGAGTGGAGGGCATGCTCTCGCTGACCTTTTGCTGAAAACGGCTGTACCATAGAACCATAGAAAATTACAGCTCAGAAACAGGCCTTTTGGCCCTTGTCTGTGCCGAACCATTTTATGCCTAGTCCCACTGACCTGCACTTGGACCATATCCCTCCACACCCCTCTCATCCATGAACCCGTCCAAGTTTTTCTTAAATGTTAAAAGCATTTACCACTTTATCCGGCAGCTCATTCCACACTCCCACCACTCTCTGCGTGAAGAAGCCCCCCCTAATATTCCCTTTAAACTTTTCTCCTTTCACCCTTAACCCATGCCCTCTGGTCTTTTTCTCCCCTAGCCTCAGCGGAAAAAGCCTGCTTGCATTCACTCTATCTATACCCATCAAAATCTTATACACCTCTATCAAATCTCCCCTCAATCTTCTACGCTCCAGGGAATAAAGTCCCAACCTATTCAATCTCTCTCTATAACTCAGCTTCTCAGGTCCCGGCAACATCCTTGTGAACCTTCTCTGCACTCTTTCAATCTTATTTACATCCTTCCTGTAACTAGGTGACCAAAACTGTACACAATACTCCAAATTCGGCCTCACCAATGCCTTATATAACCTTCCCATAACACTCCAACTTTTATACTCGATACTCCGATTTATAAAGGCCAATGTACCAAAGGCACTCTTTACGACCCTATCCACCTGTGACGTCACTTTTAGGGAATTCTGTGCCTGTATTCCCAGATCCCTCTGTTCAACTGCACTCTTCAGAGTCCTACCATTTACCCTGTACGTTCTTCTTTGGTTTGTCCTTCCAAAGTGCAATATCTCACACTTGTCTGCATTAAATTCCATTTGCCATTTTTCAGCCCATTTTTCTAGTTGGTCCAAATCCCTCTGCAAGCTTTGAAAACCTTCCTCACTGTCCACTACACCTCCAATCTTTGTATCATCAGCAAACTTGCTGATCCAATTTACCACATTATCATCCAGATCATTGATATAGATGACAAACAACAATGGACCCAACACCGATCCCTGCGGCACACCACTAGTCACAGGCCTCCACTCAGAGAAGCAATCCTCCACAACCACTCTCTGGCTTCTTCCATTGAGCCAATGTCTAATCCAATTTACTACCTCCCCATGTATACCCAGCGACTGAACCTTCCTAACTAACCTCCCATGAGGGACCTTGTCAAAGGCCTTGCTGAAATCCAGGTAGACAACATCCACCGCCTTCCCTTCATCCACTTTCCTGGTAACCTCCTCGAAAAACTCTAATAGATTGGTCAAACATGACCGACCACGCACAAAGCCATGTTGACTCTCCCTAATAAGTCCCTGTCTATCCAAATATTTGTAGATCCTATCCCTTATCACACCTTCCAATAACTTGCCCACCACCGACGTCAAACTTACTGGCCGATAATTTCCCGGATTTCTTTTGGAACTTTTTTAAACAACGGAACAACATGAGCCACCCTCCAATCATCCGGCACCTCCCCCGTGAATACTGTAGAATGCATTGAGCTCATCAGGGAGGGGTGCGTTGGAGCCGGCGATTTTACATGCCTTCATCTTGTAGCCTGTTATGTCTTGCAGGCCTTGCCATAGCCGGCGGGGGTCAGTGTAGCTAGCCTGGGACTCTAGCTTGGTCCGGTACTGTTTTTTGGCATCTTTGATGGATCTCCTTCGATCATATCTGGCTTTCTTGTATAAGTCAGTGTCGCCTGACTTGATCGCCTCAGACCTAGATTTCAGTAAGCAGTGGATATCCCTGTTCATCCATGGTTTCCGATTGGGGAACACACGGATTTGCTTCTTTGGCACACAGTCTTCTGCACACTTACTAATGAAGTCAGTTACTGTAGTGGTGTACTCATTCAGGCTGGTGGCAGAGTTTTTAAATACTGACCAGTCCACTGACTCTAAGCAGCCCCGTAGGAGATCATCCGATTCCTCAGACCAACATTGCACGACTCTCTTTGATGGATTCTCCCGCTTCAGTTTTTGCTTGTAAGCCGGGAGCAGGAGCACAGCCTTGTGGTCTGATTTGCCAAAGTGTGGGCGGACGATAGAATGGTAGGCATGTTTGATATTTGTGTAGCAGTGGTCTAAGCCTTGGCTGTCTTGTCTGGAGACAATACACATCTTTTTAGCCTGTCTTGATGCTCTCTCCACTCACGTTGTTTGTATCTTAAAGACTTGATTAGTTGTAAGTATTCGCATTCCAACCATTATTCATGTAAATTGAGTCTGTGTCTTTATAAGTTCTGTTTGTGAACAGAATTCCCACTCACCTGAAGAAGGGGCTTAGAGCCTCGAAAGCTTGTGTGGCTTTTGCTACCAAATAAACCTGTTGGACTTTAACCTGGTGTTGTTAAACTTCTTACTAAGCCTTGTAGCCAGAGATGCCTGGAATATGATGATGAGTCCAGGAATGGGTGGTGAGCAAGGAAATTGAGTGCGAGGAGAAAATGTGTCTGTGAGAAGAAATGTCATAGAATCAGTGCATAGGGAGGCCATTTGGCCGATTGAGCCTGGACCAACAACAATCCCACCCAGACCCTATCCCTGTAATCCCATGGGTTTACTCTGCTAATCTGCCTGACACTAAGGGGCAATTTAGTAGAGCCAATCCACCTAACCTACACATCTTTGGACTGTGGGAGGAAACCAGAGCACCCGGGGAAACCCACGCAGACATGGGGAGAACGTGCAAACTCCACACAGACAGTAACCCAAGGCCAGAATTGAACCCAGATCCCTGGTGCTGTGAGGCATCGATGGTAGTCATGATGTGGAGATGCCGGCGTTGGACTGGGGTAAACACAGTAAGAAGTTTAACAACACCAGGTTAAAGTCCAACAGGTTTATTTGGTAGCAAATGCCACTAGCTTTCGGAGCGCTTCCCCTTCATCAGCTGGAGTGGAGAAATGCTCACAAACAGGGCACAGAGACACAAACTCAATTTACAGAATAATGATTGGAATGCAGTCTTTACAGATAATCAAGTCTTAAAGGTACAAACAATGTGAATGGAGGGAGCATTAAGCACAGGTTAAAGAGATGTGTATTGTCTCCAGACAGGACAGCCAGTGAGACTCTGCAAGTCCAGACAAGCTGTGGGGGTTACAGATAGTGTGACATGAACCCAAGATCCCGGTTGAGGCCGTCCTCATGTGTGCGGAACTTGGCTATCAGTTTCTGCTCAGCGACTCTGCGCTGTCGTGTGTTGTGAAGGCCGCATTGGAGAACGCTTACGCGAAGATCAGAGGCCGAATGCCCGTGACCGCTGAAGTGCTCCCCCACAGGAAGAGAACAGTCTTGTCTGGTGATTGTCAAGCGGCCGAGCCATCCCCTACAGACAAGCCCTCCATATACACAGGATCTGCTCGGATGAGGAGGATCGCAACAGACACCTCCAGACGCTGAAAGATGCCCTCATAAGAACAGGATATGGCGCTCGGCTCATCGATCAACAGTTCCGACGCACCACAGCGAAAAACCGCACCGACCTCCTCAGAAGACAAACACGGGACATGGTGGACAGAGTACCCTTCGTCGTCCAGTATTTCCCCGGAGCGGAGAAGCTACGGCATCTCCTCCGGAGCCTTCAACCTGTCATTGATGAAGACGAACATCTCGCCAAGGCCATCCCCACACCCCCACTTCTTGCGTTCAAACAACCGCACAACCTCAAACAGACCATTGTCCGCAGCAAACTACCCAGCCTTCAGGAGAACAGTGACCACGACACCACACAACCCTGCCACAGCAACCTCTGCAAGACATGCCGGATCATCGACACGGATGCCATCATCTCACGTGAGAACACCATCCACCAGGTACACGATACATACTCTTGCAACTCGGCCAACTTTGTCCACCTGATACGCTGCAGGAAAGGATGTCCCGAGGCATGGTACATTGGGGAAACCATGCAGACGCTACGACAACGGATGAATGAACAACGCTCGACAATCACCAGGCAAGACTGTTCTCTTCCTGTGGGGGAGCACTTCAGCGGTCACGGGCATTCAGCCTCTGATCTTCGGGTAAGCGTTCTCCAAGGCGGCCTTCACGACACACGGCAGCGCAGAGTCGCTGAGCAGAAACTGATAGCCAAGTTCCGCACACATGAGGACGGCCTAAACCGGGATCTTGGATTTATGTCACATTATCAGCAACCCCCACAGCTTGCCTCCTGGACTTGCAGAATCTCACTGGCTGTCCTGTCTGGAGACAATACACATCTCTTTAACCTGTGCTTAATGCTCTCTCCACTCACATTGTCTGTATCTTTCAGACCTGGCTGGCTGTAGAGATTCGCATTCTAATCAGTATTCTGTAACTTGATTTCTGTGTCTGTGCCCTGTTTGAGAACAGATATCCACTCCATCTGACGAAGGAGCAGCGCTCCGAAAGCGAATGGCATTTGCTACCAAATAAACCTGTTGGACTTTAACCTGGTGTTGTTAAAACTCTTCCTGTGCTGATGAAAGCAGCCAGTCGATGGCAGTGTGACACCAGACTGCAAACTAGCTCGTGACTGACGTGTGGAGAGGTCGGGGGGGAGGGGGAGGAATTCTGGCCAACGGGTGGAGTGGGAGGGATCGGAGGAAGAAGGGAGGAACCATGGGAGCATTGGGGGTGGGAGGGGAACTGGATTAGGAGGAAGTTCAGTAATTTTTTTGGTGGAAGCAGGAAGATAGGAAGAGAGAGAGGGAGATCACTGAGTTATAGCTGGACGATTTTTCATTAAGTGTTCCCCTTTCTCTCTGCAGGGTCTGTTTGTAAAGATGGCAGAGGTAACAATAGAGGAACGAGCGATGGGTGCAGTCATCGGATCCCTTGTGGCTGATGCTGCAGGTGAGAGGAAGACAACAGAGCAAGCCCCTGACCACAAGCTCCCTCATTCCCGCCCCGGGCCCCCACCCCCTCGCCCCCACCACCCCTGTGTATCTGGACTGAATTTGAACCATGATCAGTTATTCCCCACAATAGAACAGGAAGTGGGGGGAAATGTTCGTTCCTTTGCTTTTTGCTGATTCTCACCAGATTCCAGTTAGAATTCTGTGCTGGCAATGTGCACAGGATACACAAGATTACACAGCAGGGGAAGATTTTCAATGGTGAAACCATTATCAGCTAGCAATGCAGTACGTACCGGCAAGGTATACATCAGGCTCTGGAACAAACAAGGAGCCTCTGCACCATGGCCAAAACTTTCCTGCACAACTCCATTGTCATTAACGTAAGACCTGAAAATGCAAAGGTGGCAAGGGTGTTTTTCTAAATTAAATTCACTGTAAATATTACACAGAATCTTTACAATGCAGAAGGAGACCATCAAGTCTGCAGTGACTCTCTGAAGGAGATTCTATCCAGTCCCACTCCCCTGCCTTATCTCCGTAACCCTGCACATTCTCTTTTCAGGTAACAATCCAATTGCCTTTTGATTACCTGATCGTTCCAGACTCCACACTCTGGGTGAAAATATTTTTCCTCACATCACTCCTACTCCCTTTGCCAATCATTTTGAATCTGTGCCTCTGGGCTTTGATACTCTCTTGAGAGGGAACAGTTTCTCACTATTCACCCTGTCCGTACCCCTCAGACTTGCTCACAAGTCTTTATATGGCTTTGTATCAAAAGCCTCCTCTAAAAGCTCCAGCAAGTAAGTTAAACATGATTTTCCCTTAATGAAGGAGAAAAGACCGAGCTCCCTCAGCCTATCCTCATAAGGCATGCCACTCAATCCAGGCAACATCCTTGCAAATCTCCTCTGCACCCTTTCAATTTTTTCCACATCCTTCCTGTAATGAGGCGACCAGAACTGAGCACAGTACTCCAAGTGGGGTCTGACGAGGGTCTTGCGCGCTATACAGACAAAACATACCGTTCATAGAGAAGGAAACGAGAGAGTGCAGAATATAGTGTTACAGTCATAGCTAGGGTGTAGAGAAAGATCAACTTAATGCAAGGTAGGTCCATTCAAAAGTCTGACAGCAGCAGGGAAGCAGCTGTTCTTGAGTCGGTTGGTACGTGACCTTAGACTTTTGTATCTTTTTCCCGATGGAAGAAGGTGGAAGAGAGAATGTCTGGGGTGCGTGGGGTCCTTAATTATGCTGGCTGCTTTTCCGAGGCAGCAGGAAGTGTAGACAGAGTCAATGGATGGGAGGCTGGGGTTTTTGAGGAGGTAACAGAGAAGGTTGATGAGGGTAATGCTGTTAATGTGATATACATTTGATTTGATTTATTATTGTCACATGTATTAACATACAGTGAAAACTATTGTTTCTTAGGCGTTATACAGACAAAACATACCGTTCATAGAGAAGGAAAGGAGAGAGTGCAGAATGTAGTGCTACAGTCATAGTGAGGGTGTAGAGAAAGATCAACTTAATATAAGGTAGGTTCATTCAAACGTCTGACAGCAGCAGGAAGAAGCTGTTCTTGAGTCGGTTGGTACGTGACCTCAGACTTTTGTATCTTTTTGCAGTCTATGCTGAGGTGATTAAAGTCCCTATTTGTTATTTTGTTTGAAACAGGTGCAATGTGTGTACATGTTATTTCTATCTGAAAAGCATAGGGCCCCGTGTGTTAATGTATGTAGCTTCCACTATACACAAATGCATCACATTGCCACTTCTATGATCTGCATCTGTAAAAGTTGGTGAAGAGTCGTAGCAGACATGCCAAATTTCCTTAGTCTCCTGAGAAAGTGCAGGCAGACTTTCAGAAGGCATTCAACACAGTGCCACACAACAGACTTGTTCGAACTTATAGCGCATGGAATAAAAGGGCAATAGCAACGTGGATACAAAATTGGCTGAATAATAGGAAGCAGAGAGTAATGGTCAATGGAGATTTTTCTGGCTGGAGGAAGGTTTGTAGTGTGTTCCTCAGAGTTGGCATTGGGACCTTTGCTTTTCATGATATATATTAATGATCTAGATCTTGGTGTACAGGGGCCAATTTTTAAAGTTTGCAGATTGACACCAAGCTTGAAAGAATTGTAAACTGTGAAGAGGACAGTGCAAAACTTCTGAAGGACATAGATAGGTTGGTGGAGTGGGCAGATAAGAGGCCAATGAAGTTCATTGAAGAGAAGTGTGAGTGATTGATTTTGGTGGGAAGAACATGGAGCAACAATCGCCAAAATCTTTCTCCCGTTCATGCTGGCGGGATCTTAAGGTCCCGCCGACCATGCACCCCTGCCGTGGGTTTCCCAGTGGTGAGGGGTGCGTTCAATAGAAAACCCTGTTGACTACGGCGGAACCATAAGATTCTGCTGCCAGCGAGCCCATGCCATCTCACACCACAAAACACACTGCGCAGTGGGAGAAAAATCCCACCCAATACAAAATAAGGGGTAAAATTCTTAAAGGGTGCAGGAGCAGAGGGAGCTGGGTGCATATGCATATAGACCATTGAAGGTGGCAGGACAGGTGGAGAGATATAGTATTCTTTCTATATTCTTTCTTCTTCTGACAGTGAAGGAACAGACTAATCATTGGAAAACTCGGACTTTCTGAATAGGAGCAGAGAGTACAAGAACAAGAAGTTAATGCTGAACTTATACAGACACTAGTTAGACCTCAGCTGGAATATTGTGCACAGTTCTGGGCGCCACACTACAGGAAGGATGTGAACACATTGGAGAGAGTGCAGAAAAGGTTTACAAGGATGGTTCCAGGGATGAGAAACTTCAGTTGTGAGGATAGATTGGAGAGGTGGGGACTGTTCTCCTTGGAGAGAAGAAGGCTAAAAGGAGATTTAATAGAAATCATGAGGGGGCTGGACAGACTAGACAGGGAGAAACTGTTCCCCCTCATAAAAGGATCGAGAACAAGGGGGCCGAGATTTAAAGTGATTTGCAGAAAAAGTAAATGCAATATGAGAAAAAACGTTTTCATACATGTGGTTGGGGTCTGGGATGCTGCGGCTGGAAGTCTACTTGGGCAGGTTCAATCGGTGCATTCAAAAGAGCATTAGATGATTATTTGAATTGAAACAATGTGCAGGGATATGGGGAAAGGCAAGGGAATGGCGCTAAATCATAATCCTCATCCAGAGAGCCGGTGCAGACACGCTGGGCTGAGTGGCCTCCTCCTGCACCATAACAACTCTGTGATCGTCCCGCCTCCTTCCCTCAAATCTCTTCCCTCCCCTCCCTTTCTTTGTAGATTGGGTTTCTGAAGAAAGTGAAAATAAAATCATGTCACCAGGTTACAGTCTGTCTCTCTCTCGCCCGCGCTTTCTCATAGGACAGCCGCTTCACTGGATCTATGATGTGAATCGTTTGGACGGGGTCCTGAAGGGTCGCGAGGACACTCCTGAATTTGTGGATCCTGGCCAAGGTCCGTTCTACCGCCAACCCACCGGAGCTCAGAGCGGTTATGGGGATCAGACTCTTGCCTTGCTCAAGGCCCTGGTGGAAGGGAAAGGTGAGTGGAACATTCCAGAAGGTTGGCCTGTAAATGATGGATGTGTTACCAGGGAGTAAAAAAACCAGCAAAGGCGGGGAGAAAGTTGGAGAATAATTAAGTTACACTGTGGCATCTCTTCATGCAGGGTTTGAAGCGCAATTGTACAGACAGCAATTGTATAAAACCTTTGGACCAAACTCTGACTACGACGTCAAGTCAAAGCCAAAAGCACAGGACCAGGTTCAGACAGGAGGATACAGACATGCTTCTATTAAAGCGTTCCTGACTGCGTATGAAGCAACAAAAGAAAAAACGGGACTCTCCCCAGACCCACAGGTAAACTCCAGAAAACATAAAGGCTGCAGTCCATTCAAGCTGGCCTTGTTCTTACTCCAGTTTTAAAAATGTATTCCTTCACAGGACATAGGCTTCGCTGGCTAGACCAGCATTTATTGCCCATTTCTAATTGCTCTTGAGAAAGTGGTGGTGAGCTGCCTTCCTGAATCGTTGCAGTCCATGTGGTGTAGGTACACCCACAGTGCTGTTAGGGAGGGAGTTCCAGGATTTTGACCCAGTGACAGTGAAGGAATGGACTAATCAGCAGTCTCTCCTCATATGAAATGTCATGAGGAGAGACTAAGTCGGGTTAGGATTATATTCACTGGAGTTTAGAAGAGTGAGAGGGGATCTCATCGAAACGTATAAAATTCTCACAGGATTAGACAGGGTAGATTCAGAAAGAATGTTCCCAATGGTGGGGGAGTCCAGAACTAGGGGTCACAGTTTGAGGATAAGGGGTAAACCTTTTAGGACTGAGGTGAGGAGAAGTTTCTTCACCCAGAGGGTGGTGAATGTGTGGAATTCACTCCCACAGAAAGTAGTTGAAGCCAAAACGTTGTCTGATTTCAAGAAGAAATTAGATATATAACTGTTGGAGCTAAAAGGATCAAGGGATATGGAGGGAAGGGGGGATCAGGATATTGAATTTGATGATCAGCTATGATCAAAATGAATGGCGGAACAGGCTCAAAGGGCCGAATGGTCTCCTCCTGCTTCTAGTTTCTATGTTTCTGTAAATAGGAGCAGGAGTAGGCCACTCGACCCCCACCCCGAAGCCTGCTCTGCCATTCAGTAAGATCATGGCTGATCTGACTGTGGCTTCAACTCTACATTCCCGCCTACTCCCAGTACAATGTGACTGCCCAGTTAGTCAAGAGTCTATCTACCTCTGCCTTAAAAATATTCAATGACCCTACCTTCACTCCCATCTGAGGGAGAGAGTTCCAAATATTTATGACCCTCTGAGAGAAACAAATTCTCCTCATCGCAGTTTTAAATGGGGGAACCTCATATTTTCAAATTGAGCATACGAACACACAAAATAGAAGCAGGAGTTGACCACCAGGCCCTTCCAGCCTGCCCCACCGTTCAATACGACCCTGCCTGGTCTATGCCGGCTTCACTCCTTTGCCGTGCCATTTCCCCATAGCCCTCTATTCCTCGATCTATCAAATAATTATCCACCTCCACTTTCAATACTTCTAAGATCCAGCCTCCAATATCCTTTGGGGCAGAGAATTCCAGAGATTCACTACGCTCTGTGAGAAGAAATTTCTACACACCTGAGTTTTAAATGACCGCCTCTTTATCTTGTCGCTGTGTCTCTTTGTTCCAGACTCTCCCACTAGTGAAAATATCTCACCATCTACCCTGTCAAACCCCCTCAAGTCTTATATGTTTCACTACGGTCATCCCTCACTCGTCTAAACTCCACAGAATACAGAGCCAGAGTATTTAGTGTCTCTGGATAAGACAACCCTCTCATCCCAGGAATTAGCCTGGTGAATCTCCTTTGGACTGTCTGCAATGCCACTATATCCTTCTTCAGGTAAGGAGACCAAAACTGTGCACAGTGTTCCAGGAGAGGCCTAACCAACACCCTGTACAATTCCAACAAAATCTCCTGTTGAAGGAGGTTTTCTTCTGAGGCTGTGTATTGCTAAAACTTAAACTAAATACAAAGACTCGTAAACTCAGTGTCCTGATTGAAAGACTTGTCTTTATTTGACCAATACGTATTGGGAGAGAGATGCAGGAAGGATTCCAACTTCTCTCTAAAGTTACATCACATCAGCACAATCGACATACCATTTTCTCAGGGTTGTATTCCCCGCCCAATCTGTCATACTGACTGGATGCTGCAATTATATTAATGCACATTATTTGCCTTGGCCAGTAGCATTCTACCTCTCGGCATAATTAGGAATTCATTGGCTAATTGGACCCAAAGGTCTTCCTCTATCACTTAGCAACCTACTTACATACATCAGGCTGGTGTGAGACCATGAGAATTGATAAGGAGTCACTTTCCCGGTTTGGCAAAAGCTGAGAACTTCCATTCATTGCAATTAGCACCTGAACACTTCTATTCATTGATACTCTCAGCAATTCTCCAGCTGCGAGGACTTTACTCTAATAATTCTGTGTCCTATCATTACCAGAGAATGCAGTCTCTGATTTCACTTTTTCCCATTATACTGTTGCTTTTGACCAGAATTCACAAATACCTTTAAAACTACATTTCAAAGTTACAATACTTGTTAAAAATCCATGACTATTAATTGTATGAGTGGTTAATAAACAATACCTTTGTGTGATGTATGTAGGAGGCACATCGTGATACTTTTGGTATATATAAGGCACATTATGGTTCCTAACGAACCTGGGACAAAAGTGGGGAATTATGCTTAGAGCCCAAAGAAGTAGGGGAGATCCTAAATGAATACTTTGCGTCAGTATTCACAAAGGAGAGGGATGTGTTGACTGGGAGTGTCTCGGAGGGGAGTGTTGACCCGTTAGAGAAAATCTCCATTGCAAGGGAGGAAGTGTTAGGTTTTTTAGGGAATATAAAGACTGACAAATCCCCAGGGCCTGATGGAATCTATCCAAGGCTGCTCAGGGAGACGAGAGATGAAATCGCTGGGCCTCTGACGCAAATCTTTGTCTCGTCACTGGACGCAGGTGAGGTCCCAGAGGATTGGAGGATAGCTAATGTGGTCCCGTTATTTAAGAAGGGTAGGAAGGATAACCCGGGAAATTATAGGCCGGTGAGCTTGACGTCCGTGGTAGGGAAGTTGTTGGAGAGGATTCTTAGAGATAGGATGTATGCGCATTTAGAAAGGAATAAACTCATTAACGATAGTCAGCATGGTTTTGTGAGAGGGAGGTCATGCCTCACTAACCTGGTGGAGTTTTTTGAAGAAGTGACTAGAATAGTTGACGAGGGAAGGGCCGTGGATGTCGTCTATATGGACTTTAGTAAAGCGTTTGACAAAGTCCCTCATGGTAGGTTGGTGCAAAAGGTTGGATCTCATGGGATAAAGGGAGAGGTGGCTAGATGGGTGGAGAACTGGCTTGGTCACAGAAGACAGAGGGTGGTAGTGGAAGGGTCTTTTTCCAGCTGGATGCCTGTGACTAGAACATAGAACAGTACAGCACAGAACAGGCCCTTCGGCCCACGATGTTGTGCCGAGCTTTATCTGAAACCAAGATCAAGCTATCCCACTCCCTATCATCCTGGTGTGCTCCATGTGCCTATCCAATAACCGCTTAAATGGTCCTAAAGTGTCTGACTCCACTATCACTGCAGGCAGTCCATTCCACACCCCAACCACTCTCTGAGTAAAGAACCTACCTCTGATATCCTTCCTATATCTCCCACCACGACCCCTATAGTTATGCCTCCTTGTAATAGCTCCATCCACCCGAGGAAATAGTCTTTGAACGTTCACTCTATCTATCCCCTTCATCATTTTATAAACCTCTATTAAGTCTCCCCTCAGCCTCCTCCGCTCCAGAGAGAACAGCCCTAACTCCCTCAACCTTTCCTCATAAGACCTACCCTCCAAACCAGGCAGCATCCTGGGAAATCTCCTCTGCACTCTTTCCAGCGCTTCCACATCCTTCTTATACTGAGGTGACCAGAACTGCACACAATATTCCAAATGTGGTCTCACCAAGGTCCTGTACAGTTGCAGCATAACCCCACGGCTCTTAAACTCCAACCCCCTGTTAATAAAAGCTAACACACTATAGGCCTTCTTCCTCGCTTCTCGGCCTTTTGGCTAAGATCAAGTGTAGTATAGTCGGCAGCCCATGGTCGGCCGCACTTGGTTGAGGTCATTAGGTTACACTGAAGCTTCATATGTTTCATATGAAGCAATTTTTTAAAGCGGCATCTCGGCCTTTTGGCTAAGATGCAAATGAGCTCAAGTCTTGGAGGAGGAACCTCCCCCTTCTCCAATCAGCTTGGCTCATGTAGATCAGGCCCAGGACAGGGTGGTTTGGTCGCTCGCCCTGTCTTGTCAGCCTGGATCTGAAATCTCTCAACTTGGTGAGACTCTGAATTGGATTTGATTTGATTGAATTGGAAAAGTATTTTAAAAAACACACTATAGGTCTTCTTCACAGCTCTATCCACTTGAGTGGCAACCTTTAGAGATCTGTGGATATGGACCCCAAGATCTCTCTGTTCCTCCACAGTCTTCAGAACCTTACCTTTGACCCTGTAATCCACATTTAAATTAGTCCTACCAAAATGAATCACCTCACATTTCTCAGGGTTAAACTCCATTTGCCATTTTTCAGCCCAGCTTTGCATCCTATCTATGTCTCTTTGCAGCCTACAACAGCCCTCCACCTCATCCACTACTCCACCAATCTTGGTGTCATCAGCAAATTTACTGATCCACCCTTCAGCCCCCTCCTCTAAGTCATTAATAAAAATCACAAAGAGCAGAGGACCAAGCACTGATCCCTGTGGCACTCCGCTAGCAACCTGCCTCCAGTCCGAAAATTTTCCATCCACCACCACCCTCTGTCTTCGATCAGACAGCCAGTTACCTATCCAATCGGCCAACTTTCCCTCTATCCCACACCTCCTTACTTTCATCATAAGCCAACCATGGGGGACCTTATCAAACGCCTTACTAAAATCCATGTATATGACATCAACTGCCCTACCTTCATCAACACACTTAGTTACCTCCTCAAAAAATTCAATCAAATTTTGACTAGTGGTGTTCAGCAGGGCTCTGTATTGGGACCTCTGCTGTTTGTGATTTATATAAATGATCTGGAAGAAGGTGTAACTGGGGTGATCAGTAAGTTTGCGGACGACACAAAAATGGCTGGACTTGCAGATAGTGAGGAACATTGTCAGAGGCTACAGAAGGATATAGATAGGCTAGAAATTTGGGCAAAGAAATGGCAGATGGAGTTCAATCCAGATAAATGCGAAGTGATGCATTTTGGTAGAACTAACGTAGGGGGGAGCTATACGATAAATGGCAGAACCATAAAGGGTGTAGATATGCAGAGGGACCTGGGTGTGCAAGTCCACAGATCCTTGAAGGTGACGTCACAGGTGGAGAAGGTAGTGAATAAGGCATATGGCATGCTTGCCTTTATAGGACGGAGCATAGAGTATAAAAGTTGGGGTCTGATGTTGCAGTTGTCTAGAACGTTGGTTCGGCCGCATTTGGAATACTGCGCCCAGTTCTGGTCGCCACACTACCAGAAGGACGTGGAGGCTTTAGAGAGATTGCAGAGGAGGTTTACCAGGATGTTGCCTGGTATGGAGGGACTTAGTTATGAGAGGGATTGGGTAAACTGGGGTTGTTCTCACTGGAAAGACGGAGGATGAGGGGTGACCTAATAGAGGTGTATAAAATTATGAAAGGCATAGATAGGGTGAACGGTGGGAAGCTTTTTCCCAGGTCGGTGGTTACCTTCACGAGGGGTCATAGGTTCAAGGTGAAGGGGGGGGAGGTTTAACACGGATATCAGAAGGATGTATTTTACACAGAGGGTGGTGGGGGCCTGGAATGCGCTGCCGGGCAAGGTGGTGGAGGCGGACACACTGGGAACGTTTAAGACTTATCTAGATAGCCACATGAATGGAGTGGGAATGGAGGGATACAAAAGAATGGTCTAGTTTGGACCAGGGAGCGGCGCGGGCTTGGAGGGCCGAAGGGCCTGTTCCTGTGCTGTATTGTTCTTTGTTCTTTGCTCTGCTTTAAAGCGGGGTTTTCAGTATTCCCTGCTACACCTCCCTATTGCAATAAAGGCCAATATGCTATTTGCTTTCTTAACTACTTGTTGGACCGGCTTGCTCGCTTTCTGTGAATCATGCACTAGACTTCACTCACCTGCAGTCACTCTCCATTCAGATAATGATTTGCCTTTTCATTCCTCCTGCCAAAGTGCCTCACACTTCCCCACATTAAACTCCATTTGCCAGGTTTTCGCCCAGTCACCCAATCTATCTCTATCTCATTGCAGAATCTCAATATCCACATCACAACCTGCCCTTCCACCTACCTTCATATCATCGGCAAATTTAGAAACCTTACATTCTGTTCCTTCCTCCAAGTTATTAATGTAAATAGTGAACAATTGTGGGCCAAGAACTGATCCCTGAGGTTCTCCACTAGTTACATCTTTCCACCCTGAAAAGGACCCATTTATTCCAACTCTCTGTTTTCAGTCCATGCTAACACATTTCCTCCAATTCTATGGGCTTTTACTTTATGCACCAGCCTTTTACGCAGCATCTTGTCAAAGAACAAAGAACAGTACAGCACAGGAACAGGCCCTTCGGCCCTCCAAGTCTACACCGACACATGATGCTTTTCTAAACTAAAGACCTTTTGCCTCTACAGGGTCCGTATCCCTCTATTCCCTGCCTATTCATGTATCTCGATGTGGAGATCTCCAGGTAAACGTTCTCCAAGGCGGCCTTCACGACACACGACAGCGCAGAGTCGCTGAGCAGAGACTGATAGCCAAGTTCCGCACACATGAGGACGGCCTCAACCGGGATCTTGGGTTCATGTCACACTATCTGTAACCCCCACAACCTGCCTGGATGTGCAAAATCTCACTAGCTGTCCTGTCTGGAGACAATACACATCTCTTTAACCTGTGCTTAATGCTCCCTCCACTCACATTGTCTGTACCTTTAAGACTTGATTAGCTGTAAAGACTCACATTCCAATCATTATTCATGTAAATTGAGTTTGTGTCTTTGTGCGCTGTTTGTGATCAGAACTCCCACCCACCTGACGAAGGAACAGCCTGTTCCGAAAACTAGTGGCTTTTGCTACCAAATAAACCTGTTGGACTTTAACCTGGTGTTGTAGACTTCTCACTGTACTCATGTATCTGTCATTGCTGTTGTATCTGCTTCTACCACCTCCTCTGGCAGCGCATTCCAGGCACTTACCACACTCTGTGTAAAACACTTGCCTCTCACACCTCCTTTAAACTTTACCCCGTTTACCTTAAACCTCTGTCCCCTAGTAACTGACATTTCTACTCTGGGAAAAAGACTCTGACTATCCAGTCTATCCATACCTCACATAAACTTCTATCAGGTCTCTCCTCAGCCTCCGACGTTCAAGGGCAAACAAACCAAGTTTGTCCAATCTCTCCTCATAGCTAATACCCTCCAAACCAGGCAACATCCTGGTAAACCTTTTCTATACCCTCTCCAAAGCCTCCACATCCTTCTGGTAGTGTGGCGACCAGAACTGTATGCAGTATTCCAAATGTGGTCTAACTAAAGTTCTACACAGCTGCAAGATGACTTGCCAATTTTTATACTCTGTGCCCCAACTGATGAAGGCAAGCATGCCATACGCCTTCTTGAGCACCTTATCCACTTGTCATGTATCACCAGTCTGTCTGTATCCTTCTGAAGTCAGTTACTGTCAGTTTTGTACCAAGTTTTGTATTTTGATATTATGTTTGTACTGAAGTCATTAATATGTTAATATATGCAGTGAATTGATAGATATTTTCATTTGACAGATGGATGGTGTGGCGAAGATTGCACCAATCGTCTCTCTCTATGCTGGAAACCCCAAACTCCCACAGTACGTGGAGGAGGTAGTACGAATCACACAGGATGACAATCTGGCCGTGAAGTGCAGCATTGCAGGTAGACATCACTGCTGGGCTGTCAGCACATTGTGGTGGTCGTGTTTCTTGCATCGACCTCGGTGCGGATCTCCGCATCGAACCACAAGTCTGCTTTTCCCACTTAAAGGGACACTCAGATTGCATTTGTCCAATCATCTTGGGCACAGAAATACTGCTGCCTATGTTAACCACAGATACTCTGTTTCCAATCCCCAATCAGAGGATAGGTTAGATTAGGGATACAGGGAGATGGTGGGATTGAGGGATACGGGAGAAGGAGGGTGAGGATTGAGGGAGGCGGGGAGAAGGTGAGTAGGTGGGATTGAGGGATACGGGAGAAGGAGGGTGAGGATTGAGGGAGGCGGGGAGAAGGTGAGTAGGTGGGATTGAGGGATACGGGAGAAGGTGAGTGGGTGGGATTGAGGGAGATGGGAGAAAGTGAGTAGGTGGGATTGAGGGATATGGGAGAAGGTGAGTAGGTAGGTTTGAGGGATACGGGGAGAAGGTGGGATTGAGGGATACGGGAGAAGGTGGGTGAGTGGGATACGGGGAGAAGGTGAGTAGGTGGGATTGAGGGATACGGGAGAAGGTGAGTAGGTGGGATTGAGGGATACGGAAGAAGGTGAGTAGGTAGGTTTGAGGGATACGGGGAGAAGGTGGGATTGAGGGATACGGGAGAAGGTGGGTGAGTGGGATACGGGGAGAAGGTGAGTAGGTGGGATTGAGGGATACGGGAGAAGGTGAGTAGGTGGGATTGAGGGATACGGAAGAAGGTGAGTAGGTGGGATTGAAGGATATGGGAGATGGCGAGTAGGTGGGATTGAGGGATACGGGAGAAGGTGAGCAGGTAGGATTGAGGGATATGGGGAGAAGATGGGATTGAGGGATACGGGGAGAAGGTGGGATTGAGGGATACGGGGAGAAGGTGGGATTGAGGGATACGGGGAGAAGGTAGGATTGAGGGATACAGGGAAAAGGTGGGATTGAGGGATAAGGGAAGAAGGCGGGATTGAGGGATACGGGGAGAAGGTGGGATTGAGGGATACGGGGAGAAGGTGGGATTGAGGGATACAGGGAGAAGGCGGGATTGAGGGATAAGGGAAGAAGGCGGGATTGAGGGATACGGGGAGAAGGTGGGATTGAGAGATACGGGGAGAAGGTGGGATTGAGGGACACAGGGAGAAGGCGGGATTGAGGGATAAGGGAAGAAGGCGGGATTGAGGGATACGGGGAGAAGGTGGGATTGAGGGATACAGGGAGAAGGCGGGATTGAGGGATAAGGGAAGAAGGTGGGATTGAGGGATACGGGGAGAAGGTGGGATTGAGGGATACGGGGAGAAGGTGGGATTGAGGGATACGGGGAGAAGGTGGGATTGAGGGATACAGGGAGAAGGCGGGATTGAGGGATAAGGGAAGAAGGCGGGATTGAGGGATACGGGGAGAAGGTGGGATTGAGGGATACGGGGAGAAGGTGGGATTGAGGGATACAGGGAGAAGGCGGGATTGAGGGATACTGGGAGAAGGTGGGATTGAGGGATACGGGGGGAAGTGGGATTGAGGGATAAAATGGTGTTGCAATCTAAGGTAACAGTAAGGTGTTTTTTTTTGTTTGAAAATCCCAAACCAAGTAATTACAAAAATACTAAAGCCACAATGTTCTAAATGAAAAGAGTTTTACTTCTATCAGGTCTTCCCTCGGCCTCCAACGTTCAAGGGAAAACAAACCAAGTTTGTCCAATCTCTCCTCATAGCTAATACCCTCCAAACCAGGCAACATCCTGGTAAACATTTTCTATACCCTCCCCAAAGTCCAAAAGAGTTTTACTATCCAAAAATTATTGAATATAAATACTACTAACTACATTCCATCTTAAATGGTCAATTACTTTAAAGATACTGAAAGTACAATGAACACTGTTACTTACTCTCCAAACCAAATTCCTTTACTCAAATTTCCTTCGACATACAATCCAAAGCCCAAGTTAGAAATTGATCAGATTACCCACATTGCCTCAGTAACGCTTTGGAGGGTCAAATAAGGATTGAGATTTCTTGACCTTTCTCTTCCAAGGTTTTCATTCGTGGTTTTCCCTTCAAATCTCCTAGAAGCAGCTCATGGTTGTAGACTTCCCTTTCTACACAGTTATCACTGACAGCTTAAACATCATTGAATCAGGTCAGACCTTTCCTGGCTCGGATATTCTTTAACTCTGGATTATTACCTCTAAAACTCTCTGTTGTGCATGTGCTGTCTGTCTCTTTAAGACAGTATAGCAGAAGTGAGTCACCTGACTTGAAGGACCAATCGGAACTGAGAGTGAGTGATAACCCCAGTGGATGGAGTCCTCTTTTGGGCAGATTCATCGAGCAGCCATGTAGCTAACATCATAAAGACTGGACCAGGACTCCAGGGCAGCCTAGAGCTGCAACTCCTGTACCTAATTCCTCTTATTGATAACTACCTCTTGTTCCTAACAAAGTCTGAAATCTCTTGACGCTGCCAGAATGTGCCACGACATTACATATTGGCGATGTGATGGAATCAATTGAATAGCACAGTCTACCTGTGAGCATCCGGGATAACTGAAGTTGGAAAAGAGGGATAACTCTTTGGCAAATCCACTCAGTGAGAGTTGTTGCGCTAATGCCAGACCCTGAGGGTCAGTCAAAATACTGAACCCGTTGTCGCTGCTGAATAAAGACCTTTGAAAAGATATAAGAAAAATTAAAATGAAGAAAGATTAACCTTCAGGAACAAGGAATGTGAGACTTGAGGAAAAGAAAAGAGAACAGGAGGTTGAAATTGAAGGAACATTTACCCAGCTAGAATAAAACCCTGTTTCAGATTTCAAAAAGAGAAATGTTACAAAAGAAAAGTTGTGAAGGTTGGATAGGCTTGAGTTGTTTTCATTGGAGCAGAGAAGACTGAGGGGCGACCTGATCAAGGTGTACAAGATTATGAGAGACACAGACAGAGTGGATAAAGAGCAGCTGTTCCCCTTAGTTGAAGGGTCAGTCACGAGGGGACATCGGTTCAAGGTGAGGGGCAGGAGGTTTGGGGGGATGTGGGGAAAAACGTTTTTACCCAGAGGGTGGTGACGGTCTGGAATGCGCTGCCTGGGAGGGTGGTGGAGGTGGGATGCCTCCCATCCTTTAAAAAGTATCTGGGTGAGCACTTGGCGCGTCATAACATTCAGGGCGAGGGGCCAAGAACTGGCAGATGGGATTAGGTGAGAGTTCAGGTGTTTCCTGCGTGTTGGTGCAGACTCGATGGGCCAAAGGGCCTCTTCTGCGCTGTATGATTCGATGAAATCTGGAAAAACAGCAGATATTGGCTATAGTTAAACAAACTCAGAAGTTAAAAGAGAGAAAATCTCAGGGAATCACAGAGAATGGTGGGTGCCGGGAACGCGCTGCCAGAGGACGTGGTGGAAGCAGGCACATTAGCAACATTTAAGAGGCATCTGGATGGGTGCATGAATAGGGAGGGAATAGAGGGATACGGACCGAGTACAGGCAGAAGGTGCTTTTTAGTTTAGTTCAGGCATTATGATCGGTACAGGCTTGGAGGGCCAAAGGGCCTGTTCCTGGGCTGTACTTTTCTCTGTTCTTCGAAAGACCCCAGGAAGAGGGCAACTGAAGACCCTAAATGACTCAGTGAAGAGCTGAAAGACAGACTTAGTTGCGTTGCATTCTTTTGCACTGTACTGAGAAATTTCTTGAAAGTTTTAGCAACAAACTACAAGCAAATGATAAAGTGATAATCCATCAGAAAGTAAGACAAGCCACAGAGGAAGAAGTAGGAGTGAAGAAAAACAGAGTTCGATAAACTTCACTGAGAACTACAGGAAATAGAAAATGAGGGAAAACTTTGTGACTCGAATCTAAATGAGAAGTGACCCAGCGATATCAAAGCTAAGAAAACAAACCAAGCACGATGAGAAAGGTGGAGGTAGCTCGGGAATCTATTAGGGTCAGCAAGAAACAGTGCAACATTCACCAACAAGCAGTGAAGGATCGGAGTTAGAGCATGAAAATGTAAATAAAAGGTAAAGAGGATTGAGAGAAAAAGCACAAATGGAACTCAGCGACAGAGGTTGGGGCATGGAATTCGAGAAGAGCCAAGTACACCCCGTATAATGGATGCTTTCAGTTTGTGATGGAAGGACTGAATTTGCCGACTTCTGCTCCTAGTTCCTATGTTCCTGGGCAGGAACTGTCGGGTGTTTGAGGTTGCTGAGGAGGGCAGCAGGAACTGTCGGGTGTTTGGGGTTGCTGATGAGGGCAGCAGGAACTGTCGGGTGTTTGGGGTTGCTGGGGAGGACGGCAGGAACTGTCGGGTGTTTGGGGTTGCTGAGGAGGACAGCAGGAACTGTCGGGTGTTTGGGGTTGCTGAGGAGGGCAGCAGGAACTGTCGGGTGTTTGGGGTTGCTGAGGGGGACAGCAAGAACTGTCGGGTGTTTGGGGTTGTTGAGGGGGACAGCAGGAACTGTCGGGTGTTTGGGGTTGCTGAGGGGGACAGCAGGAACTGTCGGGTGTTTGGGGTTGCTGAGGAGGACAGCAGGAACTGTCGGGTGTTTGGGGTTGCTGAGGGGGACAGCAGGAACTGTCGGGTGTTTGGGATTGCTGGGGAGGACAGCAGGAACTGTCGGGTGTTTGGGGTTGCTGAGGGGGACAGCAGGAACTGTCGGGTGTTTGGGGTTGCTGAGGGGGACAGCAGGAACTGTCGGGCGTTTGGGGTTGCTGGGGAGGACAGCAGGAACTGTCGGGTGTTTGGGGTTGTTGAGGAGGACAGCAGGAACTGTCGGGTGTTTGGGGTTGCTGAGGGGGACAGCAGGAACTGTCGGGTGTTTGGGGTTGCTGAGGAGGACAGCAGGAACTGTCGGGTGTTTGGGGTTGCTGAGGGGGACAGCAGGAACTGTCGGGTGTTTGGGGTTGCTGAGGGGGACAGCAGGAACTGTCGGGTGTTTGGGGTTGCTGAGGGGGACAGCAGGAACTGTCGGGTGTTTGACGTTGCTGAGCAGGACAGCAGGAACTGTCGGGTGTTTGGGGTTGCTGAGGGGGACAGCAGGAACTGTCGGGTGTTTGGGGTTGCTGAGGGGGACAGCAGGAACTGTCGGGTGTTTGGGGTTGCTGAGGGGGACAGCAGGAACTGTCGGGTGTTTGGGGTTGCTGAGGGGGACGTAGCAATGGACAAAGAGACAACACAACTGTTGGAACAAGTTAGCAATTCAGGAGAATTGTCCAATCAAAATAGACCGGAAGAAGGTGGAAACGTTGAATGGAGAAGTGTCGTTACAAAAGCTGAAAAAAGGAAGTCAGAACGAAGGACAGCTTAATGAGAGAAAGTAAAATAAAGCTAAGCTGGAACAGATTCACAAACAGGTTGAAAACTGCATTCGCTGCAGAGAACTCTCTGAACTGTGAGGGACCGCTCACAATCATCAGTCCATCGAAGGGTAATTGAGATGACGATCAAGATAAAGGAGAAGATACATTAACTCTTGGAAATAGAGCAGGAACAGGCTCAGACCAAACTGCAACCGGTGAAGACAGAGTGCAGGACACTTATGGCGGAGGAGATAGCGATTGCATGGAATGGATAACGACTCAGGCCTAAGCAGAAGATGTTCAGCACAACATCATGGGCTGAAGGGCCTGTTCCTGTGCTGTACTGTTCTTTGTTCTTACAAAGTTTTAAACCTTTTAACCAGCACCCAGAATTTCAACTGAATTCTGCTGGTAAGAGTGTTCTCTGCTCTGTAGCCAGATTGTTCTAAATTAAAATTTAAACTAAAATTTAAATCACAAACACACAACCTGCTCATCCCACTATGATTATCTTCTTGATAACTCTTTGTTCTGTTGATTATCTCCGTGGCAATGTGGTCACATGACCAGTTACCAGAGGCAAGGTGCTGTAGCAGGAATCATCTCCAAGAGAAACCTCGTTCTTAAAGGGACCATCACCCCAACATGAAATACAGGTTTTTCTCTGGCCATCCCAGCGGGTAGGTGGGATTGAGGAGAAGGTGTGCAGCTGTGAATTGAGGGAGAGGTGAATACATGGGATTGGGAAATACGTGTTTAAGGCCTACGAGTTGAGGGAGATGGTGGGTTTGAGGAACATGGAGAGGAGGTTTTCCCTGAAGACTTTCTGCAGTCCCTGACTCCAATTCTCAGTTCTCATGTCTCCACCCTTAACCCCTCTCTGACCCTTCACAGCTGCTGCCATTCTGGAGCAATTCATTCTACAACCCCCAGGGGAAGGATTCCTGGAGAAAATGAAGGATCGGCCAGAGCTCAGCATCATTGCCAGCAAGTTACCCGAGATCCTGAAACTGCGTGATACAGCTCACCGTGAGGTGGTGCAGAAGATCGGCAGCTCATGTGGTAAGCAAGTGCACAGGAATGGTGATGGGGGAGTTGGGCAATGGATGGATCCTGGGATTGAGTGGGTCAGGGAGGGGCAGATTAGGGATGGAGCAGATTGAGAAGGGGCTGCCTTGGGGAGGGGCAGATTAGGGATTGGGTGGATTGAGGAGGGGCTGCCTTGGGGAGGGACAGGGAGAGGCAGATAGGGATTGGGTGGATTGAGGAGGGGCTGCCTTGTTGAGGGGCAGATAGGGATTGGGCGGATTGAGGAGGGGCTGCCTTGTTGAGGGGCAGATAGGGATTGGGCGGATTGAGGAGGGGCTGCCTTGGGGAGAGGCAGATAGAGATTGGGTGGATTGAGGAGGGGCTGCCGTGGGGAGGGGCAGATAGGGATGGGGCGGATTGAGGAGGGGCTGCCTTGTTGAGGGGCAGATAGGGATTGGGCGGATTGAGGAGGGGCTGCCTTGTTGAGGGGCAGATAGGGATTGGGCGGATTTCGGAGGGGCTGCCGTGGGGAGAGGCAGATAGGGATTGGACAAGGCAAAATGGTATTAGATTTAGCACAACTGGAAAGTTGAATATTATTGAAAAGATCAGCCTGTCTGACCCTGTAGACCAGTATACACTCAATACCCTAATTACCCAATCAGAGCATTGTTGTTTCACCTTAATAAAACCTGACCTTTCTTAACATTGAGGAAGACAAATTTCTTGTCACACCATTTAAAATTTTTCTTTGTAAAGAGCATCTGTTACCTTAAAAGGGTTCCTTAGAAGAATGCTGGACCTCAGCATTCCAGTCTGGAGAAAGAACTGGAAAAGGTGAAAGAGGTTGTTCTGTGCATTGGCGGATGGGACTGGGGCTGTTTCCTGTCATAGTGTTGGACAGGTATTAATGGAGTATCAGAGAAAACAAGTCTTTTAAACGAGCAAAGACAATTTGTTCACCCGACATGTCAGAGTTTAAAACTCCTGTTAAAAGATGCAGAATTGGTATGGGGCGGAAGGAGGCTATTTAACCCATCATGTCTGTACCAGCTGTCCAAATGAGTAATTCACCCAGTTCCATTCTCCCGCCTTCTCCCCGTAACCCTGAACATTCTGCTTTTTCAGGTAACAGTCCAATTCCTTTTTGAATGCCACGATTGAAGCTGCCTCCGCCACATTTCCAGGCAGTGCATTCCCGATCCTAATCACTTGCTGTGTAAAAAATATTTTCTTCCTATTCCTTATTGCTTCTTTTAATAATTACTTTAAATGTGTGCCCTCTCATTCTTGGTCCTTTCACAAGTGGGAACATTTCTGGGCAGCACAGTGGTTAGAACTGCTGCCTCACAGCGCCAGGGACCCGGGTTCAATTCCGGCCTCGGGTCACTGTCTGTGCGGAGTCTGCACATTCTCCCCGTGTCTGCGTGGGTTTCATCCAGGTGCTCCGGTTAAGTGCATTGGCCATGCTAAATTCTCCCTCAGTGTATCCGAACAGGCGCCGGAGTGTGGCGACTAGGGGATTTTCACCATGCCACCTGGCCTTTTTTTATTGTTTGATGGTCACCCCCTTTCTTTCCTTCCTGCATAAGCTATGGAGTGACCACACCTATAAACATGCTGTCCGCAGAGCTGTCAATCCACAGGTGCTCTGCAGTGATGCCAGCTGCCACTCAGATTCCAAAACGCACGCATCTCAAGCTGCTGCAATTGATGACACTTTCTCGAGAAATGATTATCCAGGCTATCCCACATAGAACAGGATGAGCACTCTCAAGGTTGGAGCATCTCTGCCATTTCTTTATTTATGAGCTACCCTTGTTACTGTTAAAAAAAACTGTACTGATGCAAATACACCTTACTATTGATAAAGCTTACCAGTGCTAATTAATCCGAATAATACTTAGCACACTTTACTAGCTGAAATAAACCTTACTTAAAAATAAAAGATAATTCTCACCAGCAACTCAGTTGTTCCTGATTATTAATTATTCATTTGTTTATCATTTATAATTTTCCAGTTGTTGAGACTTGAAACTCAGCGGCGATACACACCAACCAATCAGCTTGCAACTTCACTGTCATGTTGCACCTCCGTTCCGATTGGGTTCTTACACCAGCAATAGCACCATTGGCTGCAACACCACTGGCACTGATACCACTGGCACTGATACCACTGGCACTGATACCACTGGCACTGATACCACTGGCACTGATACCACTGGCACTGACACCACTGGCACTGACACCACTGGCAATGCTACCACTGGCACTGACACCACTGGCACTGACACCACTGGCACTGACACCACTGGCACTGACACCACTGGCACTGACACCACTGGCACTGATACCACTGGCACTGACACCACTGGCACTGACACCACTGGCACTGACACCACTGGCACTGACACCACTGGCACTGACACCACTGGCACTGACACCACTGGCACTGACACCACTGGCACTGACACCACTGGCACTGACACCACTGGCACTGACACCACTGGCAATGCTACCACTGGCACTGCTACTACTGGCACTGATACCACTGGCACTGATACCACTGGCACTGACACCACTAGCACTGACACCACTGGCAATGCTACCACTGGCATTGCTACCACTGGCACTGCTACTACTGGCACTGATACCACTGGCACTGATACCACTGGCACTGACACCACTGGCACACTGGCACTGCTACTACTGGCATTGCTACCACTGGCACTGATACCACTGGCACTGACACCACTGGCACTGACACCACTGGCACTGACACCACTGGCACTGCTACTACTGGCATTGCTACCACTGGCACTGACACCACTGGCACTGACACCACTGGCACTGACACCACTGGCACTGACACACTGGCACTGCTACTACTGGCATTGCTACCACTGGCACTGATACCACTGGCACTGACACCACTGGCACTGACACCACTGGCACTGCTACCACTGGCACTGACACCACTGGCAGTGCTACCACTGACACTGCCACCACTGGCACTGCTACCACTGGCTGCAACACCACTGACACTGCTACCACTGGCACTGCTACCACTAGCACTGACACCACTGGCACTGACACCACTGACACTGCTACCACTGACACTGCTACCACTGGCACTGACACCACTGGCACTGACACCACTGGCACTGACACCACTGGCACTGACACCACTCGCACTGCTACCACTGGCACTGACACCACTCGCACTGCTACCACTGGCACTGCTACCACTGGCAGTGCTACCACTGACAGTGCTACCACTGGCAGTGCTACCACTGACACCACTGGCACTGCTACCACTGGCAGTGCTACCACTGGCAGTGCTACCACTGACACCACTGGCACTGTTACCACTGGCTGCAACACGACTGACACTGGTACCATTAGCACTGCCACCACTGGCATTGCTATCACTGGCATTGCTATCACTGGCATTGCTATCACTGGCACCAACACCACCAGCAACAGCACCACTGGCTGCAACACTACCACCAACACCAGCACCCCGACACTGGCACCGGCACCACCATCGGCAGCAGCAGTGGCACCATCTGTACTCAGGCCCTCGTCCCCCGGAACTCTCACTCTGTCCCCGTGCCGTGTCCAGCCCCAAGTCTCCTCCAAATCCGCGCTCTGTCATTTTTCCACAGCTGTGAAATAAATCCTTTTAGTCCTTTCATCCACATATTCATAGGAATGTAGGTTAATCAGCATAAAGGCCACGTTTCTGCAAAGTGACACTTTTCAGAGAGAAGTGTTTGTCAAACTGCCCAAAGTGGCAGCAGGTGCAGTCGGTAACTGATGGAAATTGAAGAAGTTTATCGATGGCCTCAATACTGCTTCCTGTCTGTGTTATTCCTGCTGAGAATTGTTTTGCTGAGAATAGGTTGTGATTAATTAAAAGTAAATCTCAAAATATGATATTAATATCATAAAGGAAAGGTTTCAGGCACCTTCCTGATGCATGTTGATGATTTCTTATGATGTGATACTGTGGAATTTGAGAAATGTGTTATTAATAAGATGAATGTAGAAGTTAAAATTGAGAGTCAGGCATGTGAGGCTTTTCCTGATGAAAAATCATCGACCTGAAATGTTAACCCCTGATTCTTTCTCTAAAAATACAGCCTGGCCAGTTTCAGTTTTCCAACATCAATTAGAGCTTTTAAATAGTTATTAATCAGAAAAGATAAAAGCAAAATACTGCAGATGCTGGAATCTAAAAACAGAAAATGCTGGAAAATCTCAGCAGGTCTGACAGCATCTGTGGACCATAAGACACAGGAACAGAATTAGGCCACTCGGCCCATCGAGTCTGCTCCACCATTCAATCATGGCTGATATTTTTCTCATCCCCATTCTCCTGCCTTTTCCCCATAACCCCCGATCCCCTTATTAATCAAGAACCTATCTATCTCTGTCTTAAAGACACTCAATGACCCGGCCTCCACAGCCTTCTGCGGCAAAGTTCCACAGATTCACCACACTCTGGCTGTGGAGAGAGAATAGATGTGGAGATGCTGGCGTTGGACTGGGGTAAACACAGTAAGGAGTCTAACAACACCAGGTTAAAGGTGTTAACTTTAACTTTAACCTGGTGTTAGACTCCTTACTGAGAGAGAATAGAGCTAACGTTTCGAGTTTGGGTGACCCTTTGTCGGAGCTGGTTTTCCAGCATTTTTGTTTTTGTTGTAGTTATTATGCAGAGTCAGTTTCAAATAATTTGAAATCACTAATCCTATTTGGACATTGTTGAGGCTGTCCTGGTTAATCACAGGAGGTCATCACACAAAGACAATTCCTCTGTCTAAAAACGCGACAGAGGAATTGTAATAGCTGATTGGTCAGTTGAACTGGCTGGGCAGTCTGCCTGGATTGGATGCTGGTTTTGTTTTTGTTAAAATCATAGAATCATAGAAACCCTACAGTGCAGAAGGAGGCCATTCGGCCCATCGAGTCTGCACCAACCACAATCCCACCCAGGCCCTACCCCCACATATTTACCCGCTAATCCCTCTAACCTATGCATCTCAGGACTCTATGGGGCAATTTTTAACCTGGCCAATCAACCTAACCCGCACATCTTTGGACTGTGGGAGGAAACCGGAGCACCCGGAGGAAACCCACGCAGACACGAGGAGAATGTGCAAACTCCACACAGACAGTGACCCGAGCTGGGAATCGAACCCGGGACCCTGGAGCTGTGAAGCAGCAGTGCTAACCACTGTGCTACCGTGCCGCCCAAAGTACCAGGATAAAACACAACAAAAACAAGAACATTTTCAGAGAAAATAAAACATAAAATAATCAAATCTGGAGAAATGCTGATTGAAGCAGATACCGTTAGAAAACCCAAAGGACGTGAACACAGCTGTTTTAGTGAGGCTTCATTGCGAATCACCTTGTTATTTATTGTAGGTTAATGCACGTTCCATAAAAAGTGTGACTTTAAAAAGGTTATGGATTGATCTTGCTGGGTTAAAGCAAATGCTGGAGGAAAAAGAAATCTCAAAACTTAAATGGATGGATGCAAATGGGGGATCAGGATATTGAATTCGATGATCAGCCTGTTGTCCTATCATTAATCTCAGAATTATTGTCCCTCTGTCCCTGCAGCTATTCCAGGCAACTTGCTGAATTCTCTCCACTGTCTGCTGGTGACTCCCAGCCTGAGTGATTACCCTGCCACTGTGAGGCTCACCATGGCAGCCGGAGGATGCAATTGTAGCCGCCTCAGCTTTGTAGGTGAGTGCAGCAGAGCAGCGACCAGGAACAGGTGAGGGTGGGGGGACGGGAAGCAGCCCAGGGTGGGGAAAGGAGGGCAGGGTGGTGGTTACATTAATTGTTGGGACATGGGTGTATTATTGGCTACGTGAGAATGTTGGTGAGTGCGGGGCGGGGATATGAGTGAGTGAGGGGGGATATGGGTGAGTGCGGGGGGATAGGGTGAGTGCAGGTGCAACAGGTGATCAAGAAGGCAAATGGGATGTTGGCCTATATCGCAAGGGGGATAGAATATAAAAGCAGAGATGTCTTGCTGCATCTGTACAGGGCATTGGTGAGACCGCAGCTGGAATACTGTGCAGTATTGGTCCCCTTATTTGCAGAAGGATATATTGGCCTTGGAGGGAGTGCAGAGAAGGTTTACCAGGTTGATACCGGAGATGAGGGGTGCTGATTATGAGGAGAGACTGAGCAGATTGGGTTTGTATTCGTTGGAATTTAGAAGGCTGAGGGGGGATCTTATAGAGACCTATAAGATAATGAAGGGGCTGGAGAGATTCTTTCCACTTAGAAAGGAAGCCAGAACTAGAGGGCACAGCCTCAAAATAAAGGGGGGTCAGTTTAGGACAGAGTTGAGGAGGAACTTCTTCTCTCAGAGGGTGGTGAATCTCTGGAATTCTCTGCCCCACGGAAGTGGTGGAGGCTACCTCGCTGAATATGTTTAAATCACGGATAGATGGATTCCTGATCGGTAAGGGAATTAGGGGTTATAGGGATCAGGTGGGTAAGTGGAATTGATCCACTTCAGATCAGCCATGATCTTATTGAATGGCGGAGCAGGCTTGAGGGGCTAGATGGCCTACTCCTGCTCCTACTTCTTATGTTCTTATATGGGTCAATGCGGGGCGAGGATATGAGTGAGTGTGGGGGGGATATGAGTGAGTGCGGGACGAGGATATGGTGAGTGCGGGGTGAGGATATGGGTGAGTGCGGCGCGAGGATATGGGTGAGTGTGGAGGGGATATAGGTGAGTGAGGGGGATATGAGTGAGTGTGGGGCAGGGATATGGGTAAATGAGGGGAGGGACATAGGTGAGTGAGGGGTGATATGGGTGAGTGCGGAGCGGGGATATGGGTGAGTGCGGGGCGGGGATATGAATGAGTGGAGGGAGGATATGGGGGGGGGGGGGGGTGGGGGGGATATGGGTAAGTGCCGGGTGGGGATATGGGTGAGTGCGGAGCAGGGATATGGTTGAGTGCGGAGGGGATATGAGTGAGTGCGGGGCAGGGATATAGGTGAGTCAGGGGGGATATGGGTGAGTGCGGAGCGGGGATATGGGTGAGTGCGGGCGGGGATATGGGTGAGTGCGGGGTGGGGATATGAATGAGTGCAGGGGGATATGGGTCAGTGCGGGGGGATATGGGTGAGTGTTGGGCGAGGATTTGGGTGAGTGCAGGGGGGATATGGGTGAGTGTTGGGCGAGGATTTGGGTGAGTGCAGGGGGGATATGGGTGAGTGCTGGGCAGGGATATAGGTGAATGCGGGAGGGATATGGGTGAATGAGGGGGATATGGGTGAGTGCGGAGCGGGGATATGGGTAAGTGCGGGGGGATATGGGTGAGTGCGGGCGGGGATATGGATGAGTGCGGGGCAGGGATATGAATGAGTACGGAGGGATATGGGTGAATGCGGGGGGATATAGAACATAGAACAGTACAGCACAGAACAGGCCCTTCGGCCCACGATGTTGTGCCGAGCTTTATCTGAAACCAAGATCAAGCTATCCCACTCCCTATCATCCTGGTGTGCTCCATGTGCCTATCCAATAACCGCTTAAATGTTTCTAAAGTGTCTGACTCCACTATCACTGCAGGCAGTCCATTCCACACCCCAACCACTCTCTGCGTAAAGAACCTACCTCTGATATCCGTCCTGTATCTCCCACCACGAACCCTATAGTTATGCCCCCTTGTAATAGCTCCATCCACCCGAGGAAATAGCCTTTGAACGTTCACTCTATCTATCCCCTTCATCATTTTATACACCTCTATTAAGTCTCCCCTCAGCCTCCTCCGCTCCAGAGAGAACAGCCCTAGCTCCCTCAACCTTTCCTCATATGACCTACCCTCCAAACCAGGCAGCATCCTGGTAAATCTCCTCTGCACTCTTTCCAGCGCTTCCACATCCTTCTTATAGTGAGGTGACCAGAACTGCACACAGTATTCCAAATGTGGTCTCACCAAGGTCCTGTACAGTTGCAGCATAACCCCACGGCTCTTAAACTCCAACCCCCTGTTAATAAAAGCTAACACACTATAGGCCTTCTTCACAGCTCTATCCACTTGACTGGCAACCTTTAGAGATCTGTGGATATGGACCCCAAGATCTCTCTGTTCCTCCACAGTCTTCAGAACCCTACCTTTGACCCTGTAATCCACATTTAAATTTGTCCTACCAAAATGAATCACCTCACATTTATCAGGGTTAAACTCCATTTGCCATTTTTCAGCCCAACTTTGCATCCTATCTATGTCTCTTTGCAGCCTACAACAGCCTTCCACCTCATCCACTACTCCACCAATCTTGGTGTCATCAGCAAATTTACTGATCCACCCTTCAGCCCCCTCCTCTAAGTCATTAATAAAAATCACAAAGAGCAGAGGACCAAGCACTGATCCCTGCGGCACACCGCTAGCAACCTGCCTCCAATCCGAAAATTTTCCATCGACCACCACCCTCTGTCTTCAGTCAGACAGCCAGTTACCTATCCAATCGGCCAACTTTCCCTCTATCCCACACCTCCTCACTTTCATCATAAGCCGACCATGGGGGACCTTATCAAACGCCTTACTAAAATCCATGTATATGACATCAACTGCCCTACCTTCATCAACACACTTAGTTACCTCCTCAAAAAATTCTATCAAATTTGTGAGGCACGACTTGCCCTTCACGAATCCGTGCTGACTATCTCGGATTAATCTGCATCTTTCTAAATGGTCGTAAATCCCATCCCTAAGGACCCTTTCCATCAATTTACCAACCACCGAAGTAAGACTAACCGGTCTATAATTACCAGGGTCATTTCTATTCCCTTTCTTAAACAGAGGAACAACATTCGCCATTCTCCAGTCCTCTGGCACCATCCCCGTGGACAGCGAGGACCCAAAGATCAAAGCCAAAGGCTCTGCAATCTCATCCCTTGCCTCCCACAGAATCCTAGGATACATTTCATCAGGCCCAGGGGACTTATCGACCTTCAGTTTATTCAAAACTGCCAAGACATCCTCCCTCCGAACATCTATTTCCTCCAGCCTATTAGCCTGTAACACCTTCTCTTCCTCAAAAACATGGCCCCTCTCCTTGGTGAACACTGAAGAAAAGTATTCATTCATCACCTCGCCTATCCCTACTGACTCCATACACAAGTTCCCACTACTGTCCTTGACCGGCCCTAACCTCACCCTGGTCATTCTTTTATTCCTCACATAAGAGTAAAAAGCCTTGGGGTTTTCCTTGATCCGACCCGCCAAGGACTTCTCATGTCCCCTCCTAGCTCTCCTAAGCCCCTTTTTCAGCTCATTCCTTGCTAACTTGTAACCCTCAATCGAGCCATCTGAACCTTGTTTCCTCATCCCTACATAAGCTTCCCTCTTCCTTTTCACAAGACATTCCACCTCTTTTGTGAACCATGGTTCCCTCACTCGGCCATTTCCTCCCTGCTTGACAGGAACATACCTATCAAGGACATCCAGTATTTGTTCCTTGAAAAAGTTCCACTTTTCATTAGTTCCTTGGGTGAGTGCAGGGTGGGGATATGGGTGAGTGCGGAGCAGGGATATGGTTGAGTGCGGAGGGGATATGAGTGAGTGCGGGGCAGAGATATAGGTGAGTGAGGGGGGATATGGGTGAGTGCGGAGCGGGGATATGGGTGAGTGCGGGCGGGGATATGGGTGAGTGCGG
>NW_027592728.1:0-46765 GCF_964213995.1 Mustelus asterias
AGCGTTCTGAGCCGAGGTCCGAGGCGCTGGACGGAAACCGAGGTCCGGGGGTGCCGGTCGGAACCGAGGTCCGGGTGGCGGTCGGAACCGAGGTCCTGGGTGGCGGTCGGAACCGAGGTCCTGGGCGGCGGTCGGAACCGAGGTCCGGGGTGGCGGTCGGTACCGAGGTCCGGGCCGGCATTCGGAACCGAGGTCCGGGGCGGCGGTCGGAACCGAGGTCCGGGGCGGCGGTCGGAACCGAGGTCCGGGGCGGCGGTCGGAACCGAGGTCCGGGGCGGCGGTCGGAACCGAGGTCCGGGGCGGCGGTCGGAACCGAGGTCCGGGGCGGCGGTCGGAACTGAGGTCCCGGCCGTGCGGAACCGAGGTCCGGGGCGGCGGTCGGAACCGAGGTCCGGGGCGGCGGTCGGAACCGAGGTCCGGGGCGGCGGTCGGAACCGAGGTCCGGGGCGGCGGTCGGAACCGAGGTCCGGGGCGGCGGTCGGAACCGAGGTCCGGGCGGCGGTCGGAACCGAGGTCCGGGGCGGCGGTCGGAACCGAGGTCCGGGGCGGCGGTCGGAACCGAGGTCCGGGGCGGCGGTCGGAACCGAGGTCCGGGGCGGCGGTCGGAACCGAGGTCCGGGGCGGCGGTCGGAACCAAGGTCCGGGGCGGCGGTCGGAACCAAGGTCCGGGGCGGCGGTCGGAACCAAGGTCCGGGGCGGCGGTCGGAACCGAGGTCCGGGGCGGCGGTCGGAAACCGAGGTCCGGGGCGGCGGTCGGAAACGAGGTCCGGGGCGGCGGTCGGAAACGAGGTCCGGGGCGGCGGTCGGAAACGAGGTCCGGGGCGGCGGTCGGAAACGAGGTCCGGGGCGGCGGTCGGAAACGAGGTCCGGGGCGGCGGTCGGAAACGAGGTCCGGGGCGGCGGTCGGAAACGAGGTCCGGGGCGGCGGTCGGAACCGAGGTCCGGGGCGGCGGTCGGAACCGAGGTCCGGGGCGGCGGTCGGAACCGAGGTCCGGGGCGGCGGTCGGAACCGAGGTCCGGGGCGGCGGTCGGAACCGAGGTCCGGGCGGCGGTCGGAACCGAGGTCCGGGGCGGCGGTCGGAACCGAGGTCCGGGGCGGCGGTCGGAACCGAGGTCCGGGGCGGCGGTCGGAACCAAGGTCCGGGGCGGCGGTCGGAAACCGAGGTCCGGGGCGGCGGTCGGAAACCGAGGTCCGGGGCGGCGGTCGGAAACCGAGGTCCGGGGCGGCGGTCGGAAACGAGGTCCGGGGCGGCGGTCGGAAACGAGGTCCGGGGCGGCGGTCGGAAACGAGGTCCGGGGCGGCGGTCGGAAACGAGGTCCGGGGCGGCGGTCGGAAACGAGGTCCGGGGCGGCGGTCGGAAACGAGGTCCGGGGCGGCGGTCGGAACCGAGGTCCGGGGCGTCGGTCGGAACCGAGGTCCGGGGCGGCGGTCGGAACCGAGGTCCGGGGCGGCGGTCGGAACCGAGGTCCGGGGCGGCGGTCGGAACCGAGGTCCGGGGCGGCGGTCGGAACCGAGGTCCAGGGCGGCGGTCGGAACCGAGGTCCGGGGCGGCGGTCGGAACCGAGGTCCGGGGCGGCGGTCGGAACCGAGGTCCGGGGCGGCGGTCGGAACCAAGGTCCGGGGCGGCGGTCGGAACCAAGGTCCGGGGCGGCGGTCGGAACCAAGGTCCGGGGCGGCGGTCGGAAACGAGGTCCGGGGCGGCGGTCGGAAACGAGGTCCGGGGCGGCGGTCGGAAACGAGGTCCGGGGCGGCGGTCGGAAACGAGGTCCGGGGCGGCGGTCGGAAACGAGGTCCGGGACGGCGGTCGGAAACGAGGTCCGGGGCGGCGGTCGGAAACGAGGTCCGGGGCGGCGGTCGGAAACGAGGTCCGGGGCGGCGGTCGGAAACGAGGTCCGGGGCGGCGGTCGGAAACGAGGTCCGGGGCGGCGGTCGGAAACGAGGTCCGGGGCGGCGGTCGGAACCGAGGTCCGGGGCGGCGGTCGGAACCGAGGTCCGGGGCGGCGGTCGGAACTGAGGTCCGGGGCGGCGGTCGGAACCGAGGTCCGGGGCGGCGGTCGGAACCGAGGTCCGGGGCGGCGGTCGGAAACGAGGTCCGGGGCGGCGGTCGGAAACGAGGTCCGGGGCGGCGGTCGGAAACGAGGTCCGGGGCGGCGGTCGGAAACGAGGTCCGGGGCGGCGGTCGGAAACGAGGTCCGGGGCGGCGGTCGGAAACGAGGTCCGGGGCGGCGGTCGGAAACGAGGTCCGGGGCGGCGGTCGGAAACGAGGTCCGGGGCGGCGGTCGGAAACGAGGTCCGGGGCGGCGGTCGGAAACGAGGTCCGGGGCGGCGGTCGGAAACGAGGTCCGGGGCGGCGGTCGGAAACGAGGTCCGGGGCGGCGGTCGGAAACGAGGTCCGGGGCGGCGGTCGGAAACGAGGTCCGGGGCGGCGGTCGGAAACGAGGTCCGGGGCGGCGGTCGGAAACGAGGTCCGGGGCGGCGGTCGGAAACGAGGTCCGGGGCGGCGGTCGGAAACGAGGTCCGGGGCGGCGGTCGGAAACGAGGTCCGGGGCGGCGGTCGGAAACGAGGTCCGGGGCGGCGGTCGGAACTGAGGTCCGGGGCGGCGGTCGGAAACGAGGTCCGGGGCGGCGGTCGGAAACGAGGTCCGGGGCGGCGGTCGGAAACGAGGTCCGGGGCGGCGGTCGGAAACGAGGTCCGGGGCGGCGGTCGGAAACGAGGTCCGGGGCGGCGGTCGGAACCGAGGTCCGGGGCGGCGGTCGGAACCGAGGTCCGGGGCGGCGGTCGGAACTGAGGTCCGGGGCGGCGGTCGGAACCGAGGTCCGGGGCGGCGGTCGGAACCGAGGTCCGGGGCGGCGGTCGGAAACGAGGTCCGGGGCGGCGGTCGGAAACGAGGTCCGGGGCGGCGGTCGGAAACGAGGTCCGGGGCGGCGGTCGGAAACGAGGTCCGGGGCGACGGTCGGAAACGAGGTCCGGGGCGGCGGTCGGAAACGAGGTCCGGGGCGGCGGTCGGAAACGAGGTCCGGGGCGGCGGTCGGAAACGAGGTCCGGGGCGGCGGTCGGAAACGAGGTCCGGGGCGGCGGTCGGAAACGAGGTCCGGGGCGGCGGTCGGAAACGAGGTCCGGGGCGGCGGTCGGAAACGAGGTCCGGGGCGGCGGTCGGAAACGAGGTCCGGGGCGGCGGTCGGAAACGAGGTCCGGGGCGGCGGTCGGAAACGAGGTCCGGGGCGGCGGTCGGAAACGAGGTCCGGGGCGGCGGTCGGAACCGAGGTCCGGGGCGTCGGTCGGAACCGAGGTCCGGGGCGGCGGTCGGAACCGAGGTCCGGGGCGGCGGTCGGAACCGAGGTCCGGGGCGGCGGTCGGAACCGAGGTCCGGGGCGGCGGTCGGAACCGAGGTCCGGGGCGGCGGTCGGAACCGAGGTCCGGGGCGGCGGTCGGAACCGAGGTCCGGGGCGGCGGTCGGAACCAAGGTCCGGGGCGGCGGTCGGAACCAAGGTCCGGGGCGGCGGTCGGAACCAAGGTCCGGGGCGGCGGTCGGAACCAAGGTCCGGGGCGGCGGTCGGAAACGAGGTCCGGGGCGGCGGTCGGAAACGAGGTCCGGGGCGGCGGTCGGAAACGAGGTCCGGGGCGGCGGTCGGAAACGAGGTCCGGGGCGGCGGTCGGAAACGAGGTCCGGGGCGGCGGTCGGAAACGAGGTCCGGGGCGGCGGTCGGAAACGAGGTCCGGGGCGGCGGTCGGAAACGAGGTCCGGGGCGGCGGTCGGAAACGAGGTCCGGGGCGGCGGTCGGAAACGAGGTCCGGGGCGGCGGTCGGAAACGAGGTCCGGGGCGGCGGTCGGAACCGAGGTCCGGGGCGGCGGTCGGAACCGAGGTCCGGGGCGGCGGTCGGAACCGAGGTCCGGGGCGGCGGTCGGAACCGAGGTCCGGGGCGGCGGTCGGAACCGAGGTCCGGGGCGGCGGTCGGAAACGAGGTCCGGGGCGGCGGTCGGAAACGAGGTCCGGGGCGGCGGTCGGAAACGAGGTCCGGGGCGGCGGTCGGAAACGAGGTCCGGGGCGGCGGTCGGAAACGAGGTCCGGGGCGGCGGTCGGAAACGAGGTCCGGGGCGGCGGTCGGAAACGAGGTCCGGGGCGGCGGTCGGAAACGAGGTCCGGGGCGGCGGTCGGAAACGAGGTCCGGGGCGGCGGTCGGAAACGAGGTCCGGGGCGGCGGTCGGAAACGAGGTCCGGGGCGGCGGTCGGAAACGAGGTCCGGGGCGGCGGTCGGAACCGAGGTCCGGGGCGTCGGTCGGAACCGAGGTCCGGGGCGGCGGTCGGAACCGAGGTCCGGGGCGGCGGTCGGAACCGAGGTCCGGGGCGGCGGTCGGAACCGAGGTCCGGGGCGGCGGTCGGAACCGAGGTCCGGGGCGGCGGTCGGAACCGAGGTCCGGGGCGGCGGTCGGAACCGAGGTCCGGGGCGGCGGTCGGAACCAAGGTCCGGGGCGGCGGTCGGAACCGAGGTCCGGGCAGGCGCTCGGAATCAAGGTATGGGGTAGCGTTCTGAGCCGAGGTCCGAGGCGCTGGACGGAACCGAGGTCCGGGGTGCCGGTCGGAACCGAGGTCCGGGGTGGCGGTCGGAACCGAGGTCCTGGGTGGCGGTCGGAACCGAGGTCCTGGGCGGCGGTCGGAACCGAGGTCCGGGGTGGCGGTCGGTACCGAGGTCCGGGCCGGCATTCGGAACCGAGGTCCGGGGCGGCGGTCGGAACCGAGGTCCGGGGCGGCGGTCGGAACCGAGGTCCGGGGCGGCGGTCGGAACCGAGGTCCGGGGCGGCGGTCGGAACCGAGGTCCGGGGCGGCGGTCGGAACCGAGTTCCGGGGCGGCGGTCGGAACCGAGGTCCGGGGCGGCGGTCGGAACCGAGGTCCGGGGCGGCGGTCGGAACCGAGGTCCGGGGCGGCGGTCGGAACCGAGGTCCGGGGCGGCGGTCGGAACCGAGGTCCGGGGCGGCGGTCGGAACCGAGGTCCGGGGCGGCGGTCGGAACCGAGGTCCGGGGCGGCGGTCGGAACCGAGGTCCGGGGCGGCGGTCGGAACCGAGGTCCGGGGCGGCGGTCGGAACCGAGGTCCGGGGCGCCGGTCGGAACCGAGGTCCGGGGCGGCGGTCGGAACCGAGGTCCGGGGCGGCGGTCGGAACCGAGGTCCGGGGCGGCGGTCGGAACCAAGGTCCGGGCAGGCGCTCGGAATCAAGGTATGGGGTAGCGTTCTGAGCCGAGGTCCGAGGCGCTGGACGGAACCGAGGTCCGGGGTGCCGGTCGGAACCGAGGTCCGGGGTGGCGGTCGGAACCGAGGTCCTGGGTGGCGGTCGGAACCGAGGTCCTGGGCGGCGGTCGGAACCGAGGTCCGGGGTGGCGGTCGGTACCGAGGTCCGGGCCGGCATTCGGAACCGAGGTCCGGGGCGGCGGTCGGAACCGAGGTCCGGGGCGGCGGTCGGAACCGAGGTCCGGGGCGGCGGTCGGAACCGAGGTCCGGGGCGGCGGTCGGAACCGAGGTCCGGGGCGGCGGTCGGAACCGAGTTCCGGGGCGGCGGTCGGAACCGAGGTCCGGGGCGGCGGTCGGAACCGAGGTCCGGGGCGGCGGTCGGAACCGAGGTCCGGGGCGGCGGTCGGAACCGAGGTCCGGGGCGGCGGTCGGAACCGAGGTCCGGGGCGGCGGTCGGAACCGAGGTCCGGGGTGCCGGTCGGAACCGAGGTCCGGGGCGGCGGTCGGAACCGAGGTCCGGGGCGGCGGTCGGAACCGAGGTCCGGGGCGGCGGTCGGAACCGAGGTCCGGGGCGCCGGTCGGAACCGAGGTCCGGGGCGGCGGTCGGAAACGAGGTCCGGGGCGGCGGTCGGAAACGAGGTCCGGGGCGGCGGTCGGAAACGAGGTCCGGGGCGGCGGTCGGAAACGAGGTCCGGGGCGGCGGTCGGAAACGAGGTCCGGGGCGGCGGTCGGAAACGAGGTCCGGGGCGGCGGTCGGAAACGAGGTCCGGGGCGGCGGTCGGAAACGAGGTCCGGGGCGGCGGTCGGAAACGAGGTCCGGGGCGGCGGTCGGAAACGAGGTCCGGGGCGGCGGTCGGAAACTAGGTCCGGGGCGGCGGTCGGAAACGAGGTCCGGGGCGGCGGTCGGAAACGAGGTCCGGGGCGGCGGTCGGAAACGAGGTCCGGGACGGCGGTCGGAAACGAGGTCCGGGGCGGCGGTCGGAACCGAGGTCCGGGGCGGCGGTCGGAACCGAGGTCCGGGGCGGCGGTCGGAACCGAGGTCCGGGGTGCCGGTCGGAACCGAGGTCCGGGGCGGCGGTCGGAACCGAGGTCCGGGGCGGCGGTCGGAACCGAGGTCCGGGGCGGCGGTCGGAACCGAGGTCCGGGGCGCCGGTCGGAACCGAGGTCCGGGGCGGCGGTCGGAACCGAGGTCCGGGGCGGCGGTCGGAAACGAGGTCCGGGGCGGCGGTCGGAAACGAGGTCCGGGGCGGCGGTCGGAAACGAGGTCCGGGGCGGCGGTCGGAAACGAGGTCCGGGGCGGCGGTCGGAAACGAGGTCCGGGGCGGCGGTCGGAAACGAGGTCCGGGGCGGCGGTCGGAAACGAGGTCCGGGGCGGCGGTCGGAAACGAGGTCCGGGGCGGCGGTCGGAAACGAGGTCCGGGGCGGCGGTCGGAAACGAGGTCCGGGGCGGCGGTCGGAAACGAGGTCCGGGGCGGCGGTCGGAAACGAGGTCCGGGGCGGCGGTCGGAAACGAGGTCCGGGGCGGCGGTCGGAACCGAGGTCCGGGGCGGCGGTCGGAACCGAGGTCCGGGGCGGCGGTCGGAACCGAGGTCCGGGGCGGCGGTCGGAACCGAGGTCCGGGGCGGCGGTCGGAACCGAGGTCCGGGGCGGCGGTCGGAAACGAGGTCCGGGGCGGCGGTCGGAAACGAGGTCCGGGGCGGCGGTCGGAAACGAGGTCCGGGGCGGCGGTCGGAAACGAGGTCCGGGGCGACGGTCGGAAACGAGGTCCGGGGCGGCGGTCGGAAACGAGGTCCGGGGCGGCGGTCGGAAACGAGGTCCGGGGCGGCGGTCGGAAACGAGGTCCGGGGCGGCGGTCGGAAACGAGGTCCGGGGCGGCGGTCGGAAACGAGGTCCGGGGCGGCGGTCGGAAACGAGGTCCGGGGCGGCGGTCGGAAACGAGGTCCGGGGCGGCGGTCGGAACCGAGGTCCGGGGCGTCGGTCGGAACCGAGGTCCGGGGCGGCGGTCGGAACCGAGGTCCGGGGCGGCGGTCGGAACCGAGGTCCGGGGCGGCGGTCGGAACCGAGGTCCGGGGCGGCGGTCGGAACCGAGGTCCGGGGCGGCGGTCGGAACCGAGGTCCGGGGCGGCGGTCGGAACCGAGGTCCGGGGCGGCGGTCGGAACCAAGGTCCGGGGCGGCGGTCGGAACCAAGGTCCGGGCAGGCGCTCGGAATCAAGGTATGGGGTAGCGTTCTGAGCCGAGGTCCGAGGCGCTGGACGGAACCGAGGTCCGGGGTGCCGGTCGGAACCGAGGTCCGGGGTGGCGGTCGGAACCGAGGTCCTGGGTGGCGGTCGGAACCGAGGTCCTGGGCGGCGGTCGGAACCGAGGTCCGGGGTGGCGGTCGGTACCGAGGTCCGGGCCGGCATTCGGAACCGAGGTCCGGGGCGGCGGTCGGAACTGAGGTCCGGGGCGGCGGTCGGAACCGAGGTCCGGGGCGGCGGTCGGAACCGAGGTCCGGGGCGGCGGTCGGAACCAAGGTCCGGGGCGGCGGTCGGAACCGAGGTCCGGGCAGGCGCTCGGAATCAAGGTATGGGGTAGCGTTCTGAGCCGAGGTCCGAGGCGCTGGACGGAACCGAGGTCCGGGGTGCCGGTCGGAACCGAGGTCCGGGGTGGCGGTCGGAACCGAGGTCCTGGGTGGCGGTCGGAACCGAGGTCCTGGGCGGCGGTCGGAACCGAGGTCCGGGGTGGCGGTCGGTACCGAGGTCCGGGCCGGCATTCGGAACCGAGGTCCGGGGCGGCGGTCGGAACCGAGGTCCGGGGCGGCGGTCGGAACCGAGGTCCGGGGCGGCGGTCGGAACCGAGGTCCGGGGCGGCGGTCGGAACCGAGGTCCGGGGCGGCGGTCGGAACCGAGTTCCGGGGCGGCGGTCGGAACCGAGGTCCGGGGCGGCGGTCGGAACCGAGGTCCGGGGCGGCGGTCGGAACCGAGGTCCGGGGCGGCGGTCGGAACCGAGGTCCGGGGCGGCGGTCGGAACCGAGGTCCGGGGCGGCGGTCGGAACCGAGGTCCGGGGCGGCGGTCGGAACCGAGGTCCGGGGCGGCGGTCGGAACCGAGGTCCGGGGCGGCGGTCGGAACCGAGGTCCGGGGCGGCGGTCGGAACCGAGGTCCGGGGCGCCGGTCGGAACCGAGGTCCGGGGCGGCGGTCGGAACCGAGGTCCGGGGCGGCGGTCGGAACCGAGGTCCGGGGCGGCGGTCGGAACCCAGGTCCGGGCAGGCGCTCGGAATCAAGGTATGGGGTAGCGTTCTGAGCCGAGGTCCGAGGCGCTGGACGGAACCGAGGTCCGGGGTGCCGGTCGGAACCGAGGTCCGGGGTGGCGGTCGGAACCGAGGTCCTGGGTGGCGGTCGGAACCGAGGTCCTGGGCGGCGGTCGGAACCGAGGTCCGGGGTGGCGGTCGGTACCGAGGTCCGGGCCGGCATTCGGAACCGAGGTCCGGGGCGGCGGTCGGAACCGAGGTCCGGGGCGGCGGTCGGAACCGAGGTCCGGGGCGGCGGTCGGAACCGAGGTCCGGGGCGGCGGTCGGAACCGAGGTCCGGGGCGGCGGTCGGAACCGAGTTCCGGGGCGGCGGTCGGAACCGAGGTCCGGGGCGGCGGTCGGAACCGAGGTCCGGGGCGGCGGTCGGAACCGAGGTCCGGGGCGGCGGTCGGAACCGAGGTCCGGGGCGGCGGTCGGAACCGAGGTCCGGGGCGGCGGTCGGAACCGAGGTCCGGGGTGCCGGTCGGAACCGAGGTCCGGGGCGGCGGTCGGAACCGAGGTCCGGGGCGGCGGTCGGAACCGAGGTCCGGGGCGGCGGTCGGAACCGAGGTCCGGGGCGCCGGTCGGAACCGAGGTCCGGGGCGGCGGTCGGAACCGAGGTCCGGGGCGGCGGTCGGAAACGAGGTCCGGGGCGGCGGTCGGAAACGAGGTCCGGGGCGGCGGTCGGAAACGAGGTCCGGGGCGGCGGTCGGAAACGAGGTCCGGGGCGGCGGTCGGAAACGAGGTCCGGGGCGGCGGTCGGAAACGAGGTCCGGGGCGGCGGTCGGAAACGAGGTCCGGGGCGGCGGTCGGAAACGAGGTCCGGGGCGGCGGTCGGAAACGAGGTCCGGGGCGGCGGTCGGAAACTAGGTCCGGGGCGGCGGTCGGAAACGAGGTCCGGGGCGGCGGTCGGAAACGAGGTCCGGGGCGGCGGTCGGAAACGAGGTCCGGGACGGCGGTCGGAAACGAGGTCCGGGGCGGCGGTCGGAACCGAGGTCCGGGGCGGCGGTCGGAACCGAGGTCCGGGGCGGCGGTCGGAACCGAGGTCCGGGGTGCCGGTCGGAACCGAGGTCCGGGGCGGCGGTCGGAACCGAGGTCCGGGGCGGCGGTCGGAACCGAGGTCCGGGGCGGCGGTCGGAACCGAGGTCCGGGGCGCCGGTCGGAACCGAGGTCCGGGGCGGCGGTCGGAACCGAGGTCCGGGGCGGCGGTCGGAAACGAGGTCCGGGGCGGCGGTCGGAAACGAGGTCCGGGGCGGCGGTCGGAAACGAGGTCCGGGGCGGCGGTCGGAAACGAGGTCCGGGGCGGCGGTCGGAAACGAGGTCCGGGGCGGCGGTCGGAAACGAGGTCCGGGGCGGCGGTCGGAAACGAGGTCCGGGGCGGCGGTCGGAAACGAGGTCCGGGGCGGCGGTCGGAAACGAGGTCCGGGGCGGCGGTCGGAAACGAGGTCCGGGGCGGCGGTCGGAAACGAGGTCCGGGGCGGCGGTCGGAAACGAGGTCCGGGGCGGCGGTCGGAAACGAGGTCCGGGGCGGCGGTCGGAACCGAGGTCCGGGGCGGCGGTCGGAACCGAGGTCCGGGGCGGCGGTCGGAACCGAGGTCCGGGGCGGCGGTCGGAACCGAGGTCCGGGGCGGCGGTCGGAACCGAGGTCCGGGGCGGCGGTCGGAAACGAGGTCCGGGGCGGCGGTCGGAAACGAGGTCCGGGGCGGCGGTCGGAAACGAGGTCCGGGGCGGCGGTCGGAAACGAGGTCCGGGGCGGCGGTCGGAAACGAGGTCCGGGGCGGCGGTCGGAAACGAGGTCCGGGGCGGCGCTCGGAAACGAGGTCCGGGGCGGCGGTCGGAAACGAGGTCCGGGGCGGCGGTCGGAAACGAGGTCCGGGGCGGCGGTCGGAAACGAGGTCCGGGGCGGCGGTCGGAAACGAGGTCCGGGGCGGCGGTCGGAAACGAGGTCCGGGGCGGCGGTCGGAACCGAGGTCCGGGGCGTCGGTCGGAACCGAGGTCCGGGGCGGCGGTCGGAACCGAGGTCCGGGGCGGCGGTCGGAACCGAGGTCCGGGGCGGCGGTCGGAACCGAGGTCCGGGGCGGCGGTCGGAACCGAGGTCCGGGGCGGCGGTCGGAACCGAGGTCCGGGGCGGCGGTCGGAACCGAGGTCCGGGGCGGCGGTCGGAACCAAGGTCCGGGGCGGCGGTCGGAACCAAGGTCCGGGCAGGCGCTCGGAATCAAGGTATGGGGTAGCGTTCTGAGCCGAGGTCCGAGGCGCTGGACGGAACCGAGGTCCGGGGTGCCGGTCGGAACCGAGGTCCGGGGTGGCGGTCGGAACCGAGGTCCTGGGTGGCGGTCGGAACCGAGGTCCTGGGCGGCGGTCGGAACCGAGGTCCGGGGTGGCGGTCGGTACCGAGGTCCGGGCCGGCATTCGGAACCGAGGTCCGGGGCGGCGGTCGGAACCGAGGTCCGGGGCGGCGGTCGGAACCGAGGTCCGGGGCGGCGTTCGGAAACGCGGTCCGGGGCGGCGGTCGGAAACGAGGTCCGGGGCGGCGGTCGGAACCGAGGTCCGGGGCGTCGGTCGGAACCGAGGTCCGGGCCGGCATTCGGAACCGAGGTCCGGGGCGGCGGTCGGAACCGAGGTCCGGGGCGGCGGTCGGAACCGAGGTCCGGGGCGGCGTTCGGAAACGCGGTCCGGGGCGGCGGTCGGAAACGAGGTCCGGGGCGGCGGTCGGAACCGAGGTCCGGGGCGTCGGTCGGAACCGAGGTCCGGGGCGGCGGTCGGACCCGAGGTCCGGGGCGGCGGTCGGAACCGAGGTCCGGGGCGGCGGTCGGAACCGAGGTCCGGGGCGGCGGTCGGAACCGAGGTCCGGGGCGGCGGTCGGAACCGAGGTCCGGGGCCGCGGTCGGAACCGAGGTCCGGGGCGGCGGTCGGAACCAAGGTCCGGGGCGGCGGTCGGAACCAAGGTCCGGGCAGGCGCTCGGAATCAAGGTATGGGGTAGCGTTCTGAGCCGAGGTCCGAGGCGCTGGACGGAACCGAGGTCCGGGGTGCCGGTCGGAACCGAGGTCCGGGGTGGCGGTCGGAACCGAGGTCCTGGGTGGCGGTCGGAACCGAGGTCCTGGGCGGCGGTCGGAACCGAGGTCCGGGGTGGCGGTCGGTACCGAGGTCCGGGCCGGCATTCGGAACCGAGGTCCGGGGCGGCGGTCGGAACCGAGGTCCGGGGCGGCGGTCGGAACCGAGGTCCGGGGCGGCGGTCGGAACCGAGGTCCGGGGCGGCGGTCGGAACCGAGGTCCGGGGCGGCGGTCGGAACCGAGGTCCGGGGCGGCGGTCGGAACCGAGGTCCGGGGCGGCGGTCGGAACCGAGGTCCGGGGCGGCGGTCGGAACCGAGGTCCGGGGCGGCGGTCGGAACCAAGGTCCGGGGCGGCGGTCGGAACCAAGGTCCGGGGCGGCGGTCGGAACCAAGGTCCGGGGCGGCGGTCGGAAACGAGGTCCGGGGCGGCGGTCGGAAACGAGGTCCGGGGCGGCGGTCGGAAACGAGGTCCGGGGCGGCGGTCGGAAACGAGGTCCGGGGCGGCGGTCGGAAACGAGGTCCGGGACGGCGGTCGGAAACGAGGTCCGGGGCGGCGGTCGGAAACGAGGTCCGGGGCGGCGGTCGGAAACGAGGTCCGGGGCGGCGGTCGGAAACGAGGTCCGGGGCGGCGGTCGGAAACGAGGTCCGGGGCGGCGGTCGGAAACGAGGTCCGGGGCGGCGGTCGGAACCGAGGTCCGGGGCGGCGGTCGGAACCGAGGTCCGGGGCGGCGGTCGGAACCGAGGTCCGGGGCGGCGGTCGGAACCGAGGTCCGGGGCGGCGGTCGGAACCGAGGTCCGGGGCGGCGGTCGGAAACGAGGTCCGGGGCGGCGGTCGGAAACGAGGTCCGGGGCGGCGGTCGGAAACGAGGTCCGGGGCGGCGGTCGGAAACGAGGTCCGGGGCGGCGGTCGGAAACGAGGTCCGGGGCGGCGGTCGGAAACGAGGTCCGGGGCGGCGGTCGGAAACGAGGTCCGGGGCGACGGTCGGAAACGAGGTCCGGGGCGGCGGTCGGAAACGAGGTCCGGGGCGGCGGTCGGAAACGAGGTCCGGGGCGGCGGTCGGAAACGAGGTCCGGGGCGGCGGTCGGAAACGAGGTCCGGGGCGGCGGTCGGAACCAAGGTCCGGGGCGGCGGTCGGAACCAAGGTCCGGGGCGGCGGTCGGAACCAAGGTCCGGGGCGGCGGTCGGAAACGAGGTCCGGGGCGTCGGTCGGAACCGAGGTCCGGGGCGGCGGTCGGAAACGAGGTCCGGGGCGGCGGTCGGAACCGAGGTCCGGGGCGGCGGTCGGAACCGAGGTCCGGGGCGGCGGTCGGAACCAAGGTCCGGGCAGGCGGTCGGAACCGAGGTCCGGGGCGGCGGTCGGAACCAAGGTCCGGGGCGGCGGTCGGAACCAAGGTCCGGGCAGGCGCTCGGAATCAAGGTATGGGGTAGCGTTCTGAGCCGAGGTCCGAGGCGCTGGACGGAACCGAGGTCCGGGGTGCCGGTCGGAACCGAGGTCCGGGGCGGCGGTCGGAACCGAGGTCCGGGGCGGCGGTCGGAAACGAGGTCCGGGGCGGCGGTCGGAACCGAGGTCCGGGGCGGCGGTCGGAACCGAGGTCCGGGGCGGCGGTCGGAACCGAGGTCCGGGGCGGCGGTCGGAACCGAGGTCCGGGGCGGCGGTCGGAAACGAGGTCCGGGGCGGCGGTCGGAAACGAGGTCCGGGGCGGCGGTCGGAAACGAGGTCCGGGGCGGCGGTCGGAAACGAGGTCCGGGGCGGCGGTCGGAAACGCGGTCCGGGGCGGCGGTCGGAAACGAGGTCCGGGGCGGCGGTCGGAACCGAGGTCCGGGGCGTCGGTCGGAACCGAGGTCCGGGGCGGCGGTCGGAACCGAGGTCCGGGGCGGCGGTCGGAACCGAGGTCCGGGGCGGCGGTCGGAACCGAGGTCCGGGGCGGCGGTCGGAACCGAGGTCCGGGGCGGCGGTCGGAACCGAGGTCCGGGGCCGCGGTCGGAACCGAGGTCCGGGGCGGCGGTCGGAACCGAGGTCCGGGGCGGCGGTCGGAACCAAGGTCCGGCAGGCGCTCGGAATCAAGGTATGGGGTAGCGTTCTGAGCCGAGGTCCGAGGCGCTGGACGGAACCGAGGTCCGGGGTGCCGGTCGGAACCGAGGTCCGGGGTGGCGGTCGGAACCGAGGTCCTGGGTGGCGGTCGGAACCGAGGTCCTGGGCGGCGGTCGGAACCGAGGTCCGGGGTGGCGGTCGGTACCGAGGTCCGGGCCGGCATTCGGAACCGAGGTCCGGGGCGGCGGTCGGAACCGAGGTCCGGGGCGGCGGTCGGAACCGAGGTCCGGGGCGGCGGTCGGAACCGAGGTCCGGGGCGGCGGTCGGAACCGAGGTCCGGGGCGGCGGTCGGAACCGAGGTCCGGGGCGGCGGTCGGAACCGAGGTCCGGGGCGGCGGTCGGAACCGAGGTCCGGGGCGGCGGTCGGAACCGAGGTCCGGGGCGGCGGTCGGAACCGAGGTCCGGGGCGGCGGTCGGAACCGAGGTCCGGGGCGGCGGTCGGAACCGAGGTCCGGGGCGTCGGTCGGAACCGAGGTCCGGGGCGGCGGTCGGAACCGAGGTCCGGGGCGGCGGTCGGAACCGAGGTCCGGGGCGGCGGTCGGAACCGAGGTCCGGGGCGGCGGTCGGAACCGAGGTCCGGGGCCGCGGTCGGAACCGAGGTCCGGGGCCGCGGTCGGAACCGAGGTCCGGGGCGGCGGTCGGAACCGAGGTCCGGGGCGGCGGTCGGAACCGAGGTCCGGGGCGGCGGTCGGAACCGAGGTCCGGGGCGGCGGTCGGAACCGAGGTCCGGGGCGGCGGTCGGAACCGAGGTCCGGGGCGGCGGTCGGAACCGAGGTCCGGGGCGGCGGTCGGAACCGAGGTCCGGGGCGGCGGTCGGAACCGAGGTCCGGGGCGGCGGTCGGAACCGAGGTCCGGGGCGGCGGTCGGAACCGAGGTCCGGGGCGGCGGTCGGAACCGAGGTCCGGGGCGGCGGTCGGAACCGAGGTCCGGGGCGGCGGTCGGAAACGAGGTCCGGGGCGGCGGTCGGAACCGAGGTCCGGGGCGGCGGTCGGGAACCAAGGTCCGGGGCGGCGGTCGGAACCAAGGTCCGGGGCGGCGGTCGGAACCAAGGTCCGGGGCGGCGGTCGGAACCAAGGTCCGGGGCGGCTGTCGGAACCAAGGTCCGGGGCGGCGGTCGGAACCAAGGTCCGGGGCGGCGGTCGGAACCAAGGTCCGGGGCGGCGGTCCGAACCAAGGTCCGGGGTGGCGGTCGGAACCAAGGTCCGGGGCGGCGGTCGGAACCAAGGTCCGGGGCGGCGGTCGGAACCAAGGTCCGGGGCGGCGGTCGGAACCAAGGTCCGGGGCGGCGGTCGGAACCAAGGTCCGGGGCGGCGGTCGGAACCAAGGTCCGGGGCGGCGGTCGGAACCAAGGTCCGGGGCGGCGGTCGCAACCAAGGTCCGGGGCGGCGGTCGCAACCAAGGTCCGGGGCGGCGGTCGCAACCAAGGTCCGGGGCGGCGGTCGCAACCAAGGTCCGGGGCGGCGGTCGGAACCAAAGTCCGGGTTCGCGTTCGGAACAAAGGTCCGACGTGGCGGTCGGAACCAAGGTCCAAGGTGGCGGTCGGAAACAAGGTCCGGGGTGGCGGTCGGAACCAACGTCCGGGGTGGCGGTCTGAACCAAGGTCCGGGGCGGCGGTCGGAACCAAGGTCCGGGGCGGCGGTCGGAACCAAGGTCCGGGGCGGCGGTCGGAACCAAGGTCCGGGCAGGCGCTCGGAATCAAGGTATGGGGTAGCGTTCTGAGCGGAGGTCCGAGGCGCTGGACGGAACCGAGGTCCGGGGTGCCGGTCGGAACCGAGGTCCGGGGTGGCGGTCGGAACCGAGGTCCGGGGCGGCGGTCGGTACCGAGGTCCGGGGCGGCGGTCGGAACCGAGGTCCGGGGCGGCGGTCGGAACCGAGGTCCGGGGCGGCGGTCGGAACCGAGGTCCGGGGCGGCGGTCGGAACCGAGGTCCGGGGCGGCGGTCGGAACCGAGGTCCGGGGCGGCGGTCGGAACGGAGGTCCGGGGCGGCGGTCGGAACCGAGGTCCGGGGCGGCGGTCGGAACCGAGGTCCGGGGCGGCGGTCGGAACCGAGGTCCGGGGCGGCGGTCGGAACCAAGGTCCGGGCAGGCGCTCGGAATCAAGGTATGGGGTAGCGTTCTGAGCGGAGGTCCGAGGCGCTGGACGGAACCGAGGTCCGGGGTGCCGGTCGGAACCGAGGTCCGGGGTGGCGGTCGGAACCGAGGTCCGGGGCGGCGGTCGGTACCGAGGTCCGGGGCGGCGGTCGGAACCGAGGTCCGGGGCGGCGGTCGGAACCGAGGTCCGGGGCGGCGGTCGGAACCGAGGTCCGGGGCGGCGGTCGGAACCGAGGTCCGGGGCGGCGGTCGGAACCGAGGTCCGGGGCGGCGGTCGGAACGGAGGTCCGGGGCGGCGGTCGGAACCGAGGTCCGGGGCGGCGGTCGGAACCGAGGTCCGGGGCGGCGGTCGGAACCGAGGTCCGGGGCGGCGGTCGGAACCAAGGTCCGGGGCGGCGGTCGGAACCAAGGTCCGGGGCGGCGGTCGGAACCAAGGTCCGGGGCGGCTGTCGGAACCAAGGTCCGGGGCGGCGGTCGGAACCAAGGTCCGGGGCGGCGGTCGGAACCAAGGTCCGGGGCGGCGGTCCGAACCAAGGTCCGGGGTGGCGGTCGGAACCAAGGTCCGGGGCGGCGGTCGGAACCAAGGTCCGGGGCGGCGGTCGGAACCAAGGTCCGGGGCGGCGGTCGGAACCAAGGTCCGGGGCGGCGGTCGGAACCAAGGTCCGGGGCGGCGGTCGGAACCAAGGTCCGGGGCGGCGGTCGCAACCAAGGTCCGGGGCGGCGGTCGCAACCAAGGTCCGGGGCGGCGGTCGCAACCAAGGTCCGGGGCGGCGGTCGCAACCAAGGTCCGGGGCGGCGGTCGGAACCAAAGTCCGGGTTCGCGTTCGGAACAAAGGTCCGACGTGGCGGTCGGAACCAAGGTCCAAGGTGGCGGTCGGAAACAAGGTCCGGGGTGGCGGTCGGAACCAACGTCCGGGGTGGCGGTCTGAACCAAGGTCCGGGGCGGCGGTCGGAACCAAGGTCCGGGGCGGCGGTCGGAACCAAGGTCCGGGGCGGCGGTCGGAACCAAGGTCCGGGCAGGCGCTCGGAATCAAGGTATGGGGTAGCGTTCTGAGCGGAGGTCCGAGGCGCTGGACGGAACCGAGGTCCGGGGTGCCGGTCGGAACCGAGGTCCGGGGTGGCGGTCGGAACCGAGGTCCGGGGCGGCGGTCGGTACCGAGGTCCGGGGCGGCGGTCGGAACCGAGGTCCGGGGCGGCGGTCGGAACCGAGGTCCGGGGCGGCGGTCGGAACCGAGGTCCGGGGCGGCGGTCGGAACCGAGGTCCGGGGCGGCGGTCGGAACCGAGGTCCGGGGCGGCGGTCGGAACGGAGGTCCGGGGCGGCGGTCGGAACCGAGGTCCGGGGCGGCGGTCGGAACCGAGGTCCGGGGCGGCGGTCGGAACCGAGGTCCGGGGCGGCGGTCGGAACCAAGGTCTGGGCTAGCGGTTGGAACCAAGGTGGCGATCGGAACCAAGGACCGGGGTGACGGTCAGAACCAAGGTCCGGGGTGGCAGTCGGAACCAAGGTCCAAAGTGGCGGTCGAAACCAAGGTCAGGGGTGGCGGTCGTAACCAAGTTCCGGGGTGGCGGTCGGAACCAAGGTCCGGGGTGGCGGTCGGAACCAAGGTCCGGGGGGGGAGGTCGATACCATGGTCCGGCGTGTCGGTCGGGACCAAGGTCCGGGGTGGCGGTCGGAACCAAGGTCCGGGGCGGCGGTCGGAACCAAGGTCCGGGGCGGCGGTCGGAAACGAGGTCCGGGGCGGCGGTCGGAAACGAGGTCCGGGGCGGCGGTCGGAAACGAGGTCCGGGGCGGCGGTCGGAAACGAGGTCCGGGGCGGCGGTCGGAAACGAGGTCCGGGACGGCGGTCGGAAACGAGGTCCGGGGCGGCGGTCGGAAACGAGGTCCGGGGCGGCGGTCGGAAACGAGGTCCGGGGCGGCGGTCGGAAACGAGGTCCGGGGCGGCGGTCGGAAACGAGGTCCGGGGCGGCGGTCGGAAACGAGGTCCGGGGCGGCGGTCGGAACCGAGGTCCGGGGCGGCGGTCGGAACCGAGGTCCGGGGCGGCGGTCGGAACCGAGGTCCAGGGCGGCGGTCGGAACCGAGGTCCGGGGCGGCGGTCGGAACCGAGGTCCGGGGCGGCGGTCGGAAACGAGGTCCGGGGCGGCGGTCGGAAACGAGGTCCGGGGCGGCGGTCGGAAACGAGGTCCGGGGCGGCGGTCGGAAACGAGGTCCGGGGCGGCGGTCGGAAACGAGGTCCGGGGCGGCGGTCGGAAACGAGGTCCGGGGCGGCGGTCGGAAACGAGGTCCGGGGCGGCGGTCGGAAACGAGGTCCGGGGCGGCGGTCGGAAACGAGGTCCGGGGCGGCGGTCGGAAACGAGGTCCGGGGCGGCGGTCGGAAACGAGGTCCGGGGCGGCGGTCGGAACCGAGGTCCGGGGCGGCGGTCGGAACCGAGGTCCGGGGCGGCGGTCGGAACCGAGGTCCGGGGCGGCGGTCGGAACCGAGGTCCGGGGCGGCGGTCGGAACCGAGGTCCGGGGCGGCGGTCGGAACCAAGGTCCGGGGCGGCGGTCGGAACCAAGGTCCGGGGCGGCGGTCGGAACCAAGGTCCGGGGCGGCGGTCGGAACCAAGGTCCGGGGCGGCGGTCGGAACCAAGGTCCGGGGCGGCGGTCGGAACCAAGGTCCGGGGCGGCGGTCGGAACCAAGGTCCGGGGCGGCGGTCGCAACCAAGGTCCGGGGCGGCGGTCGCAACCAAGGTCCGGGGCGGCGGTCGCAACCAAGGTCCGGGGCGGCGGTCGCAACCAAGGTCCGGGGCGGCGGTCGGAACCAAAGTCCGGGTTCGCGTTCGGAACAAAGGTCCGACGTGGCGGTCGGAACCAAGGTCCAAGGTGGCGGTCGGAAACAAGGTCCGGGGTGGCGGTCGGAACCAACGTCCGGGGTGGCGGTCTGAACCAAGGTCCGGGGCGGCGGTCGGAACCAAGGTCCGGGGCGGCGGTCGGAACCAAGGTCCGGGGCGGCGGTCGGAACCAAGGTCCGGGCAGGCGCTCGGAATCAAGGTATGGGGTAGCGTTCTGAGCGGAGGTCCGAGGCGCTGGACGGAACCGAGGTCCGGGGTGCCGGTCGGAACCGAGGTCCGGGGTGGCGGTCGGAACCGAGGTCCGGGGCGGCGGTCGGTACCGAGGTCCGGGGCGGCGGTCGGAACCGAGGTCCGGGGCGGCGGTCGGAACCGAGGTCCGGGGCGGCGGTCGGAACCGAGGTCCGGGGCGGCGGTCGGAACCGAGGTCCGGGGCGGCGGTCGGAACCGAGGTCCGGGGCGGCGGTCGGAACGGAGGTCCGGGGCGGCGGTCGGAACCGAGGTCCGGGGCGGCGGTCGGAACCGAGGTCCGGGGCGGCGGTCGGAACCGAGGTCCGGGGCGGCGGTCGGAACCAAGGTCTGGGCTAGCGGTTGGAACCAAGGTGGCGATCGGAACCAAGGACCGGGGTGACGGTCAGAACCAAGGTCCGGGGTGGCAGTCGGAACCAAGGTCCAAAGTGGCGGTCGAAACCAAGGTCAGGGGTGGCGGTCGTAACCAAGTTCCGGGGTGGCGGTCGGAACCAAGGTCCGGGGGGGGAGGTCGATACCATGGTCCGGCGTGTCGGTCGGGACCAAGGTCCGGGGTGGCGGTCGGAACCAAGGTCCGGGGCGGCGGTCGGAACCAAGGTCCGGGGCGGCGGTCGGAAACGAGGTCCGGGGCGGCGGTCGGAAACGAGGTCCGGGGCGGCGGTCGGAAACGAGGTCCGGGGCGGCGGTCGGAAACGAGGTCCGGGGCGGCGGTCGGAAACGAGGTCCGGGACGGCGGTCGGAAACGAGGTCCGGGGCGGCGGTCGGAAACGAGGTCCGGGGCGGCGGTCGGAAACGAGGTCCGGGGCGGCGGTCGGAAACGAGGTCCGGGGCGGCGGTCGGAAACGAGGTCCGGGGCGGCGGTCGGAAACGAGGTCCGGGGCGGCGGTCGGAACCGAGGTCCGGGGCGGCGGTCGGAACCGAGGTCCGGGGCGGCGGTCGGAACCGAGGTCCGGGGCGGCGGTCGGAACCGAGGTCCGGGGCGGCGGTCGGAACCGAGGTCCGGGGCGGCGGTCGGAAACGAGGTCCGGGGCGGCGGTCGGAAACGAGGTCCGGGGCGGCGGTCGGAAACGAGGTCCGGGGCGGCGGTCGGAAACGAGGTCCGGGGCGGCGGTCGGAAACGAGGTCCGGGGCGGCGGTCGGAAACGAGGTCCGGGGCGGCGGTCGGAAACGAGGTCCGGGGCGGCGGTCGGAAACGAGGTCCGGGGCGGCGGTCGGAAACGAGGTCCGGGGCGGCGGTCGGAAACGAGGTCCGGGGCGGCGGTCGGAAACGAGGTCCGGGGCGGCGGTCGGAAACGAGGTCCGGGGCGGCGGTCGGAACCGAGGTCCGGGGCGTCGGTCGGAACCGAGGTCCGGGGCGGCGGTCGGAACCGAGGTCCGGGGCGGCGGTCGGAACCGAGGTCCGGGGCGGCGGTCGGAACCGAGGTCCGGGGCGGCGGTCGGAACCGAGGTCCGGGGCGGCGGTCGGAACCGAGGTCCGGGGCGGCGGTCGGAACCGAGGTCCGGGGCGGCGGTCGGAACCAAGGTCCGGGGCGGCGGTCGGAACCAAGGTCCGGGCAGGCGCTCGGAATCAAGGTATGGGGTAGCGTTCTGAGCCGAGGTCCGAGGCGCTGGACGGAACCGAGGTCCGGGGTGCCGGTCGGAACCGAGGTCCGGGGTGGCGGTCGGAACCGAGGTCCTGGGTGGCGGTCGGAACCGAGGTCCTGGGCGGCGGTCGGAACCGAGGTCCGGGGTGGCGGTCGGTACCGAGGTCCGGGCCGGCATTCGGAACCGAGGTCCGGGGCGGCGGTCGGAACCGAGGTCCGGGGCGGCGGTCGGAACCGAGGTCCGGGGCGGCGGTAGGAACCGAGGTCCGGGGCGGCGGTCGGAACCGAGGTCCGGGGCGGCGGTCGGAAACGAGGTCCGGGGCGGCGGTCGGAAACGAGGTCCGGGGCGGCGGTCGGAACCGAGGTCCGGGGCGCCGGTCGGAACCGAGGTCCGGGGCGGCGGTCGGAACCGAGGTCCGGGGCGGCGGTCGGAAACGTGGTCCGGGGCGGCGGTCGGAAACGAGGTCCGGGGCGGCGGTCGGAAACGAGGTCCGGGGCGGCGGTCGGAAACGAGGTCCGGGGCGGCGGTCGGAAACGAGGTCCGGGGCGGCGGTCGGAACCGAGGTCCGGGGCGGCGGTCGGAACCGAGGTCCGGGGCGGCGGTCGGAACCGAGTTCCGGGGCGGCGGTCGGAACCGAGGTCCGGGGCGGCGGTCGGAACCGAGGTCCGGGGCGGCGGTCGGAACCGAGGTCCGGGGCGGCGGTCGGAACCGAGGTCCGGGGCGGCGGTCGGAACCGAGGTCCGGGGCGGCGGTCGGAACCGAGGTCCGGGGCGGCGGTCGGAACCGAGGTCCGGGGCGGCGGTCGGAACCGAGGTCCGGGGCGGCGGTCGGAACCGAGGTCCGGGGCGGCGGTCGGAACCGAGGTCCGGGGCGCCGGTCGGAACCGAGGTCCGGGGCGGCGGTCGGAACCGAGGTCCGGGGCGGCGGTCGGAAACGAGGTCCGGGGCGGCGGTTGGAAACGAGGTCCGGGGCGGCGGTCGGAAACGAGGTCCGGGGCGGCGGTCGGAAACGAGGTCCGGGGCGGCGGTCGGAAACGAGGTCCGGGGCGGCGGTCGGAAACGAGGTCCGGGGCGGCGGTCGGAAACGAGGTCCGGGGCGGCGGTCGGAAACGAGGTCCGGGGCGGCGGTCGGAAACGAGGTCCGGGGCGGCGGTCGGAAACTAGGTCCGGAGCGGCGGTCGGAAACGAGGTCCGGGGCGGCGGTCGGAAACGAGGTCCGGGGCGGCGGTCGGAAACGAGGTCCGGGACGGCGGTCGGAAACGAGGTCCGGGGCGGCGGTCGGAAACGAGGTCCGGGGCGGCGGTCGGAAACGAGGTCCGGGGCGGCGGTCGGAAACGAGGTCCGGGGCGGCGGTCGGAAACGAGGGCCGGGGCGGCGGTCGGAACCGAGGTCCGGGGCGGCGGTCGGAACCGAGGTCCGGGGCGGCGGTCGGAACCGAGGTCCGGGGCGGCGGTCGGAACCGAGGTCCGGGGCGGCGGTCGGAACCGAGGTCCGGGGCGGCGGTCGGAAACGAGGTCCGGGGCGGCGGTCGGAAACGAGGTCTGGGGCGGCGGTCGGAAACGAGGTCCGGGGCGGCGGTCGGAAACGAGGTCCGGGGCGGCGGTCGGAAACGCGGTCCGGGGCGGCGGTCGGAAACGAGGTCCGGGGCGGCGGTCGGAACCGAGGTCCGGGGCGGCGGTCGGAACCGAGGTCCGGGGCGGCGGTCGGAACCGAGGTCCGGGGCGGCGGTCGGAACCGAGGTCCGGGGCGGCGGTCGGAACCGAGGTCCGGGGCGGCGGTCGGAACCGAGGTCCGGGGCGGCGGTCGGAACCGAGGTCCGGGGCCGCGGTCGGAACCGAGGTCCGGGGCGGCGGTCGGAACCAAGGTCCGGGGCGGCGGTCGGAACCAAGGTCCGGGCAGGCGCTCGGAATCAAGGTATGGGGTAGCGTTCTGAGCCGAGGTCCGAGGCGCTGGACGGAACCGAGGTCCGGGGTGCCGGTCGGAACCGAGGTCCGGGGTGGCGGTCGGAACCGAGGTCCTGGGTGGCGGTCGGAACCGAGGTCCTGGGCGGCGGTCGGAACCGAGGTCCGGGGTGGCGGTCGGTACCGAGGTCCGGGCCGGCATTCGGAACCGAGGTCCGGGGCGGCGGTCGGAACCGAGGTCCGGGGCGGCGGTCGGAACCGAGGTCCGGGGCGGCGGTCGGAACCGAGGTCCGGGGCGGCGGTCGGAACCGAGGTCCGGGGCGGCGGTCGGAACCGAGGTCCGGGGCGGCGGTCGGAACCGAGGTCCGGGGCGGCGGTCGGAACCGAGGTCCGGGGCGGCGGTCGGAACCGAGGTCCGGGGCGGCGGTCGGAACCGAGGTCCGGGGCGGCGGTCGGAACCAAGGTCCGGGGCGGCGGTCGGAACCAAGGTCCGGGCAGGCGCTCGGAATCAAGGTATGGGGTAGCGTTCTGAGCCGAGGTCCGAGGCGCTGGACGGAACCGAGGTCCGGGGTGCCGGTCGGAACCGAGGTCCGGGGTGGCGGTCGGAACCGAGGTCCTGGGTGGTGGTCGGAACCGAGGTCCTGGGCGGCGGTCGGAACCGAGGTCCGGGGTGGCGGTCGGTACCGAGGTCCGGGCCGGCATTCGGAACCGAGGTCCGGGGCGGCGGTCGGAACCGAGGTCCGGGGCGGCGGTCGGAACCGAGGTCCGGGGCGGCGGTAGGAACCGAGGTCCGGGGCGGCGGTCGGAACCGAGGTCCGGGGCGGCGGTCGGAACCGAGTTCCGGGGCGGCGGTCGGAACCGAGGTCCGGGGCGGCGGTCGGAACCGAGGTCCGGGGCGGCGGTCGGAACCGAGGTCCGGGGCGGCGGTCGGAACCGAGGTCCGGGGCGGCGGTCGGAACCGAGGTCCGGGGCGGCGGTCGGAACCGAGGTCCGGGGCGGCGGTCGGAAACGAGGTCCGGGGCGGCGGTCGGAAACGAGGTCCGGGGCGGCGGTCGGAAACGAGGTCCGGGGCGGCGGTCGGAAACGAGGTCCGGGGCGGCGGTCGGAAACGCGGTCCGGGGCGGCGGTCGGAAACGAGGTCCGGGGCGGCGGTCGGAACCGAGGTCCGGGGCGGCGGTCGGAACCGAGGTCCGGGGCGGCGGTCGGAACCGAGGTCCGGGGCGGCGGTCGGAACCGAGGTCCGGGGCGGCGGTCGGAACCGAGGTCCGGGGCGGCGGTCGGAACCGAGGTCCGGGGCGGCGGTCGGAACCGAGGTCCGGGGCCGCGGTCGGAACCGAGGTCCGGGGCGGCGGTCGGAACCAAGGTCCGGGGCGGCGGTCGGAACCAAGGTCCGGGCAGGCGCTCGGAATCAAGGTATGGGGTAGCGTTCTGAGCCGAGGTCCGAGGCGCTGGACGGAACCGAGGTCCGGGGTGCCGGTCGGAACCGAGGTCCGGGGTGGCGGTCGGAACCGAGGTCCTGGGTGGCGGTCGGAACCGAGGTCCTGGGCGGCGGTCGGAACCGAGGTCCGGGGTGGCGGTCGGTACCGAGGTCCGGGCCGGCATTCGGAACCGAGGTCCGGGGCGGCGGTCGGAACCGAGGTCCGGGGCGGCGGTCGGAACCGAGGTCCGGGGCGGCGGTCGGAACCGAGGTCCGGGGCGGCGGTCGGAACCGAGGTCCGGGGCGGCGGTCGGAACCGAGGTCCGGGGCGGCGGTCGGAACCGAGGTCCGGGGCGGCGGTCGGAACCGAGGTCCGGGGCGGCGGTCGGAACCGAGGTCCGGGGCGGCGGTCGGAACCGAGGTCCGGGGCGGCGGTCGGAACCAAGGTCCGGGGCGGCGGTCGGAACCAAGGTCCGGGCAGGCGCTCGGAATCAAGGTATGGGGTAGCGTTCTGAGCCGAGGTCCGAGGCGCTGGACGGAACCGAGGTCCGGGGTGCCGGTCGGAACCGAGGTCCGGGGTGGCGGTCGGAACCGAGGTCCTGGGTGGTGGTCGGAACCGAGGTCCTGGGCGGCGGTCGGAACCGAGGTCCGGGGTGGCGGTCGGTACCGAGGTCCGGGCCGGCATTCGGAACCGAGGTCCGGGGCGGCGGTCGGAACCGAGGTCCGGGGCGGCGGTCGGAACCGAGGTCCGGGGCGGCGGTAGGAACCGAGGTCCGGGGCGGCGGTCGGAACCGAGGTCCGGGGCGGCGGTCGGAACCGAGTTCCGGGGCGGCGGTCGGAACCGAGGTCCGGGGCGGCGGTCGGAACCGAGGTCCGGGGCGGCGGTCGGAACCGAGGTCCGGGGCGGCGGTCGGAACCGAGGTCCGGGGCGGCGGTCGGAACCGTGGTCCGGGGCGGCGGTCGGAACCGAGGTCCGGGGCAGCGGTCGGAACCGAGGTCCGGGGCGGCGGTCGGAACCGAGGTCCGGGGCGGCGGTCGGAACCGAGGTCCGGGGCGGCGGTCGGAACCGAGGTCCGGGGCGCCGGTCGGAACCGAGGTCCGGGGCGGCGGTCGGAAACGAGGTCCGGGGCGGCGGTCGGAACCGAGGTCCTGGGTGGCGGTCGGAACCGAGGTCCTGGGCGGCGGTCGGAACCGAGGTCCGGGGTGGCGGTCGGTACCGAGGTCCGGGCCGGCATTCGGAACCGAGGTCCGGGGCGGCGGTCGGAACCGAGGTCCGGGGCGGCGGTCGGAACCGAGGTCCGGGGCGGCGGTCGGAACCGAGGTCCGGGGCGGCGGTCGGAACCGAGGTCCGGGGCGGCGGTCGGAACCGAGGTCCGGGGCGGCGGTCGGAACCGAGGTCCGGGGCGGCGGTCGGAACCGAGGTCCGGGGCGGCGGTCGGAACCGAGGTCCGGGGCGGCGGTCGGAACCGAGGTCCGGGGCGGCGGTCGGAAACGAGGTCCGGGGCGGCGGTCGGAAACGAGGTCCGGGGCGGCGGTCGGAAACGAGGTCCGGGGCGGCGGTCGGAACCGAGGTCCGGGGCGGCGGTCGGAACCGAGGTCCGGGGCGGCGGTCGGAACCGAGGTCCGGGGCGGCGGTCGGAACCAAGGTCCGGGGCGGCGGTCGGAACCAAGGTCCGGGGCGGCGGTCGGAACCAAGGTCCGGGGCGGCGGTCGGAACCAAGGTCCGGGGCGGCGGTCGGAACCAAGGTCCGGGGCGGCGGTCGGAACCAAGGTCCGGGGCGGCGGTCGGAACCAAGGTCCGGGGCGGCGGTCGGAACCAAGGTCCGGGGCGGCGGTCGGAACCAAGGTCCGGGGCGGCGGTCGCAACCAAGGTCCGGGGCGGCGGTCGCAACCAAGGTCCGGGGCGGCGGTCGCAACCAAGGTCCGGGGCGGCGGTCGCAACCAAGGTCCGGGGCGGCGGTCGGAACCAAAGTCCGGGTTCGCGTTCGGAACAAAGGTCCGACGTGGCGGTCGGAACCAAGGTCCAAGGTGGCGGTCGGAAACAAGGTCCGGGGTGGCGGTCGGAACCAACGTCCGGGGTGGCGGTCTGAACCAAGGTCCGGGGCGGCGGTCGGAACCAAGGTCCGGGGCGGCGGTCGGAACCAAGGTCCGGGGCGGCGGTCGGAACCAAGGTCCGGGCAGGCGCTCGGAATCAAGGTATGGGGTAGCGTTCTGAGCGGAGGTCCGAGGCGCTGGACGGAACCGAGGTCCGGGGTGCCGGTCGGAACCGAGGTCCGGGGTGGCGGTCGGAACCGAGGTCCGGGGCGGCGGTCGGTACCGAGGTCCGGGGCGGCGGTCGGAACCGAGGTCCGGGGCGGCGGTCGGAACCGAGGTCCGGGGCGGCGGTCGGAACCGAGGTCCGGGGCGGCGGTCGGAACCGAGGTCCGGGGCGGCGGTCGGAACCGAGGTCCGGGGCGGCGGTCGGAACGGAGGTCCGGGGCGGCGGTCGGAACCGAGGTCCGGGGCGGCGGTCGGAACCGAGGTCCGGGGCGGCGGTCGGAACCGAGGTCCGGGGCGGCGGTCGGAACCAAGGTCTGGGCTAGCGGTTGGAACCAAGGTGGCGATCGGAACCAAGGACCGGGGTGACGGTCAGAACCAAGGTCCGGGGTGGCAGTCGGAACCAAGGTCCAAAGTGGCGGTCGAAACCAAGGTCAGGGGTGGCGGTCGTAAACAAGTTCCGGGGTGGCGGTCGGAACCAAGGCCCGGGGTGGCGGTCGGAACCAAGGTCCGGGGGGGGAGGTCGATACCATGGTCCGGCGTGTCGGTCGGGACCAAGGTCCGGGGTGGCGGTCGGAACCAAGGTCCGGGGCGGCGGTCGGAACCAAGGTCCGGGGCGGCGGTCGGAAACGAGGTCCGGGGCGGCGGTCGGAAACGAGGTCCGGGGCGGCGGTCGGAAACGAGGTCCGGGGCGGCGGTCGGAAACGAGGTCCGGGGCGGCGGTCGGAAACGAGGTCCGGGACGGCGGTCGGAAACGAGGTCCGGGGCGGCGGTCGGAAACGAGGTCCGGGGCGGCGGTCGGAAACGAGGTCCGGGGCGGCGGTCGGAAACGAGGTCCGGGGCGGCGGTCGGAAACGAGGTCCGGGGCGGCGGTCGGAAACGAGGTCCGGGGCGGCGGTCGGAACCGAGGTCCGGGGCGGCGGTCGGAACCGAGGTCCGGGGCGGCGGTCGGAACCGAGGTCCGGGGCGGCGGTCGGAACCGAGGTCCGGGGCGGCGGTCGGAACCGAGGTCCGGGGCGGCGGTCGGAAACGAGGTCCGGGGCGGCGGTCGGAAACGAGGTCCGGGGCGGCGGTCGGAAACGAGGTCCGGGGCGGCGGTCGGAAACGAGGTCCGGGGCGGCGGTCGGAAACGAGGTCCGGGGCGGCGGTCGGAAACGAGGTCCGGGGCGGCGGTCGGAAACGAGGTCCGGGGCGGCGGTCGGAAACGAGGTCCGGGGCGGCGGTCGGAAACGAGGTCCGGGGCGGCGGTCGGAAACGAGGTCCGGGGCGGCGGTCGGAAACGAGGTCCGGGGCGGCGGTCGGAACCGAGGTCCGGGGCGGCGGTCGGAACCGAGGTCCGGGGCGGCGGTAGGAACCGAGGTCCGGGGCGGCGGTCGGAACCGAGGTCCGGGGCGGCGGTCGGAACCGAGTTCCGGGGCGGCGGTCGGAACCGAGGTCCGGGGCGGCGGTCGGAACCGAGGTCCGGGGCGGCGGTCGGAACCGAGGTCCGGGGCGGCGGTCGGAACCGAGGTCCGGGGCGGCGGTCGGAACCGTGGTCCGGGGCGGCGGTCGGAACCGAGGTCCGGGGCAGCGGTCGGAACCGAGGTCCGGGGCGGCGGTCGGAACCGAGGTCCGGGGCGGCGGTCGGAACCGAGGTCCGGGGCGGCGGTCGGAACCGAGGTCCGGGGCGCCGGTCGGAACCGAGGTCCGGGGCGGCGGTCGGAAACGAGGTCCGGGGCGGCGGTCGGAACCGAGGTCCTGGGTGGCGGTCGGAACCGAGGTCCTGGGCGGCGGTCGGAACCGAGGTCCGGGGTGGCGGTCGGTACCGAGGTCCGGGCCGGCATTCGGAACCGAGGTCCGGGGCGGCGGTCGGAACCGAGGTCCGGGGCGGCGGTCGGAACCGAGGTCCGGGGCGGCGGTCGGAACCGAGGTCCGGGGCGGCGGTCGGAACCGAGGTCCGGGGCGGCGGTCGGAACCGAGGTCCGGGGCGGCGGTCGGAACCGAGGTCCGGGGCGGCGGTCGGAACCGAGGTCCGGGGCGGCGGTCGGAACCGAGGTCCGGGGCGGCGGTCGGAACCGAGGTCCGGGGCGGCGGTCGGAAACGAGGTCCGGGGCGGCGGTCGGAAACGAGGTCCGGGGCGGCGGTCGGAAACGAGGTCCGGGGCGGCGGTCGGAACCGAGGTCCGGGGCGGCGGTCGGAACCGAGGTCCGGGGCGGCGGTCGGAACCGAGGTCCGGGGCGGCGGTCGGAACCGAGGTCCGGGGCGGCGGTCGGAACCAAGGTCCGGGGCGGCGGTCGGAACCAAGGTCCGGGGCGGCGGTCGGAACCAAGGTCCGGGGCGGCGGTCGGAACCAAGGTCCGGGGCGGCGGTCGGAACCAAGGTCCGGGGCGGCGGTCGGAACCAAGGTCCGGGGCGGCGGTCGGAACCAAGGTCCGGGGCGGCGGTCGGAACCAAGGTCCGGGGCGGCGGTCGCAACCAAGGTCCGGGGCGGCGGTCGCAACCAAGGTCCGGGGCGGCGGTCGCAACCAAGGTCCGGGGCGGCGGTCGCAACCAAGGTCCGGGGCGGCGGTCGGAACCAAAGTCCGGGTTCGCGTTCGGAACAAAGGTCCGACGTGGCGGTCGGAACCAAGGTCCAAGGTGGCGGTCGGAAACAAGGTCCGGGGTGGCGGTCGGAACCAACGTCCGGGGTGGCGGTCTGAACCAAGGTCCAGGGCGGCGGTCGGAACCAAGGTCCGGGGCGGCGGTCGGAACCAAGGTCCGGGGCGGCGGTCGGAACCAAGGTCCGGGCAGGCGCTCGGAATCAAGGTATGGGGTAGCGTTCTGAGCGGAGGTCCGAGGCGCTGGACGGAACCGAGGTCCGGGGTGCCGGTCGGAACCGAGGTCCGGGGTGGCGGTCGGAACCGAGGTCCGGGGCGGCGGTCGGTACCGAGGTCCGGGGCGGCGGTCGGAACCGAGGTCCGGGGCGGCGGTCGGAACCGAGGTCCGGGGCGGCGGTCGGAACCGAGGTCCGGGGCGGCGGTCGGAACCGAGGTCCGGGGCGGCGGTCGGAACCGAGGTCCGGGGCGGCGGTCGGAACGGAGGTCCGGGGCGGCGGTCGGAACCGAGGTCCGGGGCGGCGGTCGGAACCGAGGTCCGGGGCGGCGGTCGGAACCGAGGTCCGGGGCGGCGGTCGGAACCAAGGTCTGGGCTAGCGGTTGGAACCAAGGTGGCGATCGGAACCAAGGACCGGGGTGACGGTCAGAACCAAGGTCCGGGGTGGCAGTCGGAACCAAGGTCCAAAGTGGCGGTCGAAACCAAGGTCAGGGGTGGCGGTCGTAACCAAGTTCCGGGGTGGCGGTCGGAACCAAGGTCCGGGGTGGCGGTCGGAACCAAGGTCCGGGGGGGGAGGTCGATACCATGGTCCGGCGTGTCGGTCGGGACCAAGGTCCGGGGTGGCGGTCGGAACCAAGGTCCGGGGCGGCGGTCGGAACCAAGGTCCGGGGCGGCGGTCGGAAACGAGGTCCGGGGCGGCGGTCGGAAACGAGGTCCGGGGCGGCGGTCGGAAACGAGGTCCGGGGCGGCGGTCGGAAACGAGGTCCGGGGCGGCGGTCGGAAACGAGGTCCGGGACGGCGGTCGGAAACGAGGTCCGGGGCGGCGGTCGGAAACGAGGTCCGGGGCGGCGGTCGGAAACGAGGTCCGGGGCGGCGGTCGGAAACGAGGTCCGGGGCGGCGGTCGGAAACGAGGTCCGGGGCGGCGGTCGGAAACGAGGTCCGGGGCGGCGGTCGGAACCGAGGTCCGGGGCGGCGGTCGGAACCGAGGTCCGGGGCGGCGGTCGGAACCGAGGTCCGGGGCGGCGGTCGGAACCGAGGTCCGGGGCGGCGGTCGGAACCGAGGTCCGGGGCGGCGGTCGGAAACGAGGTCCGGGGCGGCGGTCGGAAACGAGGTCCGGGGCGGCGGTCGGAAACGAGGTCCGGGGCGGCGGTCGGAAACGAGGTCCGGGGCGGCGGTCGGAAACGAGGTCCGGGGCGGCGGTCGGAAACGAGGTCCGGGGCGGCGGTCGGAAACGAGGTCCGGGGCGGCGGTCGGAAACGAGGTCCGGGGCGGCGGTCGGAAACGAGGTCCGGGGCGGCGGTCGGAAACGAGGTCCGGGGCGGCGGTCGGAAACGAGGTCCGGGGCGGCGGTCGGAAACGAGGTCCGGGGCGGCGGTCGGAACCGAGGTCCGGGGCGTCGGTCGGAACCGAGGTCCGGGGCGGCGGTCGGAACCGAGGTCCGGGGCGGCGGTCGGAACCGAGGTCCGGGGCGGCGGTCGGAACCGAGGTCCGGGGCGGCGGTCGGAACCGAGGTCCGGGGCGGCGGTCGGAACCGAGGTCCGGGGCGGCGGTCGGAACCGAGGTCCGGGGCGGCGGTCGGAACCGAGGTCCGGGGCGGCGGTCGGAACCAAGGTCCGGGCAGGCGCTCGGAATCAAGGTATGGGGTAGCGTTCTGAGCCGAGGTCCGAGGCGCTGGACGGAACCGAGGTCCGGGGTGCCGGTCGGAACCGAGGTCCGGGGTGGCGGTCGGAACCGAGGTCCTGGGTGGCGGTCGGAACCGAGGTCCTGGGCGGCGGTCGGAACCGAGGTCCGGGGTGGCGGTCGGTACCGAGGTCCGGGCCGGCATTCGGAACCGAGGTCCGGGGCGGCGGTCGGAACCGAGGTCCGGGGCGGCGGTCGGAACCGAGGTCCGGGGCGGCGGTAGGAACCGAGGTCCGGGGCGGCGGTCGGAACCGAGGTCCGGGGCGGCGGTCGGAAACGAGGTCCGGGGCGGCGGTCGGAAACGAGGTCCGGGGCGGCGGTCGGAACCGAGGTCCGGGGCGCCGGTCGGAACCGAGGTCCGGGGCGGCGGTCGGAACCGAGGTCCGGGGCGGCGGTCGGAAACGTGGTCCGGGGCGGCGGTCGGAAACGAGGTCCGGGGCGGCGGTCGGAAACGAGGTCCGGGGCGGCGGTCGGAAACGAGGTCCGGGGCGGCGGTCGGAAACGAGGTCCGGGGCGGCGGTCGGAACCGAGGTCCGGGGCGGCGGTCGGAACCGAGGTCCGGGGCGGCGGTCGGAACCGAGTTCCGGGGCGGCGGTCGGAACCGAGGTCCGGGGCGGCGGTCGGAACCGAGGTCCGGGGCGGCGGTCGGAACCGAGGTCCGGGGCGGCGGTCGGAACCGAGGTCCGGGGCGGCGGTCGGAACCGAGGTCCGGGGCGGCGGTCGGAACCGAGGTCCGGGGCGGCGGTCGGAACCGAGGTCCGGGGCGGCGGTCGGAACCGAGGTCCGGGGCGGCGGTCGGAACCGAGGTCCGGGGCGGCGGTCGGAACCGAGGTCCGGGGCGCCGGTCGGAACCGAGGTCCGGGGCGGCGGTCGGAACCGAGGTCCGGGGCGGCGGTCGGAAACGCGGTCCGGGGCGGCGGTTGGAAACGAGGTCCGGGGCGGCGGTCGGAAACGAGGTCCGGGGCGGCGGTCGGAAACGAGGTCCGGGGCGGCGGTCGGAAACGAGGTCCGGGGCGGCGGTCGGAAACGAGGTCCGGGGCGGCGGTCGGAAACGAGGTCCGGGGCGGCGGTCGGAAACGAGGTCCGGGGCGGCGGTCGGAAACGAGGTCCGGGGCGGCGGTCGGAAACTAGGTCCGGAGCGGCGGTCGGAAACGAGGTCCGGGGCGGCGGTCGGAAACGAGGTCCGGGGCGGCGGTCGGAAACGAGGTCCGGGACGGCGGTCGGAAACGAGGTCCGGGGCGGCGGTCGGAAACGAGGTCCGGGGCGGCGGTCGGAAACGAGGTCCGGGGCGGCGGTCGGAAACGAGGTCCGGGGCGGCGGTCGGAAACGAGGGCCGGGGCGGCGGTCGGAACCGAGGTCCGGGGCGGCGGTCGGAACCGAGGTCCGGGGCGGCGGTCGGAACCGAGGTCCGGGGCGGCGGTCGGAACCGAGGTCCGGGGCGGCGGTCGGAACCGAGGTCCGGGGCGGCGGTCGGAAACGAGGTCCGGGGCGGCGGTCGGAAACGAGGTCTGGGGCGGCGGTCGGAAACGAGGTCCGGGGCGGCGGTCGGAAACGAGGTCCGGGGCGGCGGTCGGAAACGCGGTCCGGGGCGGCGGTCGGAAACGAGGTCCGGGGCGGCGGTCGGAACCGAGGTCCGGGGCGGCGGTCGGAACCGAGGTCCGGGGCGGCGGTCGGAACCGAGGTCCGGGGCGGCGGTCGGAACCGAGGTCCGGGGCGGCGGTCGGAACCGAGGTCCGGGGCGGCGGTCGGAACCGAGGTCCGGGGCGGCGGTCGGAACCGAGGTCCGGGGCCGCGGTCGGAACCGAGGTCCGGGGCGGCGGTCGGAACCAAGGTCCGGGGCGGCGGTCGGAACCAAGGTCCGGGCAGGCGCTCGGAATCAAGGTATGGGGTAGCGTTCTGAGCCGAGGTCCGAGGCGCTGGACGGAACCGAGGTCCGGGGTGCCGGTCGGAACCGAGGTCCGGGGTGGCGGTCGGAACCGAGGTCCTGGGTGGCGGTCGGAACCGAGGTCCTGGGCGGCGGTCGGAACCGAGGTCCGGGGTGGCGGTCGGTACCGAGGTCCGGGCCGGCATTCGGAACCGAGGTCCGGGGCGGCGGTCGGAACCGAGGTCCGGGGCGGCGGTCGGAACCGAGGTCCGGGGCGGCGGTCGGAACCGAGGTCCGGGGCGGCGGTCGGAACCGAGGTCCGGGGCGGCGGTCGGAACCGAGGTCCGGGGCGGCGGTCGGAACCGAGGTCCGGGGCGGCGGTCGGAACCGAGGTCCGGGGCGGCGGTCGGAACCGAGGTCCGGGGCGGCGGTCGGAACCGAGGTCCGGGGCGGCGGTCGGAACCAAGGTCCGGGGCGGCGGTCGGAACCAAGGTCCGGGCAGGCGCTCGGAATCAAGGTATGGGGTAGCGTTCTGAGCCGAGGTCCGAGGCGCTGGACGGAACCGAGGTCCGGGGTGCCGGTCGGAACCGAGGTCCGGGGTGGCGGTCGGAACCGAGGTCCTGGGTGGCGGTCGGAACCGAGGTCCTGGGCGGCGGTCGGAACCGAGGTCCGGGGTGGCGGTCGGTACCGAGGTCCGGGCCGGCATTCGGAACCGAGGTCCGGGGCGGCGGTCGGAACCGAGGTCCGGGGCGGCGGTCGGAACCGAGGTCCGGGGCGGCGGTAGGAACCGAGGTCCGGGGCGGCGGTCGGAACCGAGGTCCGGGGCGGCGGTCGGAACCGAGTTCCGGGGCGGCGGTCGGAACCGAGGTCCGGGGCGGCGGTCGGAACCGAGGTCCGGGGCGGCGGTCGGAACCGAGGTCCGGGGCGGCGGTCGGAACCGAGGTCCGGGGCGGCGGTCGGAACCGTGGTCCGGGGCGGCGGTCGGAACCGAGGTCCGGGGCAGCGGTCGGAACCGAGGTCCGGGGCGGCGGTCGGAACCGAGGTCCGGGGCGGCGGTCGGAACCGAGGTCCGGGGCGGCGGTCGGAACCGAGGTCCGGGGCGCCGGTCGGAACCGAGGTCCGGGGCGGCGGTCGGAAACGAGGTCCGGGGCGGCGGTCGGAACCGAGGTCCTGGGTGGCGGTCGGAACCGAGGTCCTGGGCGGCGGTCGGAACCGAGGTCCGGGGTGGCGGTCGGTACCGAGGTCCGGGCCGGCATTCGGAACCGAGGTCCGGGGCGGCGGTCGGAACCGAGGTCCGGGGCGGCGGTCGGAACCGAGGTCCGGGGCGGCGGTCGGAACCGAGGTCCGGGGCGGCGGTCGGAACCGAGGTCCGGGGCGGCGGTCGGAACCGAGGTCCGGGGCGGCGGTCGGAACCGAGGTCCGGGGCGGCGGTCGGAACCGAGGTCCGGGGCGGCGGTCGGAACCGAGGTCCGGGGCGGCGGTCGGAACCGAGGTCCGGGGCGGCGGTCGGAAACGAGGTCCGGGGCGGCGGTCGGAAACGAGGTCCGGGGCGGCGGTCGGAAACGAGGTCCGGGGCGGCGGTCGGAAACGAGGTCCGGGGCGGCGGTCGGAAACGAGGTCCGGGGCGGCGGTCGGAAACGAGGTCCGGGGCGGCGGTCGGAAACTAGGTCCGGTGCGGCGGTCGGAAACGAGGTCCGGGGCGGCGGTCGGAAACGAGGTCCGGGGCGGCGGTCGGAAACGAGGTCCGGGACGGCGGTCGGAAACGAGGTCCGGGGCGGCGGTCGGAACCGAGGTCCGGGGCGGCGGTCGGAACCGAGGTCCGGGGCGGCGGTCGGAACCGAGGTCCGGGGCGGCGGTCGGAACCGAGGTCCGGGGCGGCGGTCGGAACCGAGGTCCGGGGCGGCGGTCGGAACCGAGGTCCGGGGCGGCGGTCGGAACCGAGGTCCGGGGCGGCGGTCGGAACCGAGGTCCGGCGCGGCGGTCGGAACCGAGGTCCGGGGCGGCGGTCGGAAACGAGGTCCGGGGCGGCGGTCGGAAACGAGGTCTGGGGCGGCGGTCGGAAACGAGGTCCGGGGCGGCGGTCGGAAACGAGGTCCGGGGCGGCGGTCGGAAACGCGGTCCGGGGCGGCGGTCGGAAACGAGGTCCGGGGCGGCGGTCGGAACCGAGGTCCGGGGCGTCGGTCGGAACCGAGGTCCGGGGCGGCGGTCGGAACCGAGGTCCGGGGCGGCGGTCGGAACCGAGGTCCGGGGCGGCGGTCGGAACCGAGGTCCGGGGCGGCGGTCGGAACCGAGGTCCGGGGCGGCGGTCGGAACCGAGGTCCGGGGCCGCGGTCGGAACCGAGGTCCGGGGCGGCGGTCGGAACCAAGGTCCGGGGCGGCGGTCGGAACCAAGGTCCGGGCAGGCGCTCGGAATCAAGGTATGGGGTAGCGTTCTGAGCCGAGGTCCGAGGCGCTGGACGGAACCGAGGTCCGGGGTGCCGGTCGGAACCGAGGTCCGGGGTGGCGGTCGGAACCGAGGTCCTGGGTGGCGGTCGGAACCGAGGTCCTGGGCGGCGGTCGGAACCGAGGTCCGGGGTGGCGGTCGGCACCGAGGTCCGGGCCGGCATTCGGAACCGAGGTCCGGGGCGGCGGTCGGAACCGAGGTCCGGGGCGGCGGTCGGAACCGAGGTCCGGGGCGGCGGTCGGAACCGAGGTCCGGGGCGGCGGTCGGAACCGAGGTCCGGGGCGGCGGTCGGAACCGAGGTCCGGGGCGGCGGTCGGAACCGAGGTCCGGGGCGGCGGTCGGAACCGAGGTCCGGGGCGGCGGTCGGAACCGAGGTCCGGGGCGGCGGTCGGAACCGAGGTCCGGGGCGGCGGTCGGAACCGAGGTCCGGGGCGGCGGTCGGAACCGAGGTCCGGGGCGTCGGTCGGAACCGAGGTCCGGGGCGGCGGTCGGAACCGAGGTCCGGGGCGGCGGTCGGAACCGAGGTCCGGGGCGGCGGTCGGAACCGAGGTCCGGGGCGGCGGTCGGAACCGAGGTCCGGGGCCGCGGTCGGAACCGAGGTCCGGGGCCGCGGTCGGAACCGAGGTCCGGGGCGGCGGTCGGAACCGAGGTCCGGGGCGGCGGTCTGAACCGAGGTCCGGGGCGGCGGTCGGAACCGAGGTCCGGGGCGGCGGTCGGAACCGAGGTCCGGGGCGGCGGTCGGAACCGAGGTCCGGGGCGGCGGTCGGAACCGAGGTCCGGGGCGGCGGTCGGAACCGAGGTCCGGGGCGGCGGTCGGAACCGAGGTCCGGGGCGGCGGTCGGAACCGAGGTCCGGGGCGGCGGTCGGAACCGAGGTCCGGGGCGGCGGTCGGAACCGAGGTCCGGGGCGGCGGTCGGAACCGAGGTCCGGGGCGGCGGTCGGAAACGAGGTCCGGGGCGGCGGTCGGAACCGAGGTCCGGGGCGGCGGTCGGGAACCAAGGTCCGGGGCGGCGGTCGGAACCAAGGTCCGGGGCGGCGGTCGGAACCAAGGTCCGGGGCGGCGGTCGGAACCAAGGTCCGGGGCGGCTGTCGGAACCAAGGTCCGGGGCGGCGGTCGGAACCAAGGTCCGGGGCGGCGGTCGGAACCAAGGTCCGGGGCGGCGGTCGGAACCAAGGTCCGGGGCGGCGGTCGGAACCAAGGTCCGGGGCGGCGGTCGGAACCAAGGTCCGGGGCGGCGGTCGGAACCAAGGTCCGGGGCGGCGGTCGGAACCAAGGTCCGGGGCGGCGGTCGGAACCAAGGTCCGGGGCGGCGGTCGGAACCAAGGTCCGGGGCGGCGGTCGGAACCAAGGTCCGGGGCGGCGGTCGCAACCAAGGTCCGGGGCGGCGGTCGCAACCAAGGTCCGGGGCGGCGGTCGCAACCAAGGTCCGGGGCGGCGGTCGCAACCAAGGTCCGGGGCGGCGGTCGGAACCAAAGTCCGGGTTCGCGTTCGGAACAAAGGTCCGACGTGGCGGTCGGAACCAAGGTCCAAGGTGGCGGTCGGAAACAAGGTCCGGGGTGGCGGTCGGAACCAACGTCCGGGGTGGCGGTCTGAACCAAGGTCCGGGGCGGCGGTCGGAACCAAGGTCCGGGGCGGCGGTCGGAACCAAGGTCCGGGGCGGCGGTCGGAACCAAGGTCCGGGCAGGCGCTCGGAATCAAGGTATGGGGTAGCGTTCTGAGCGGAGGTCCGAGGCGCTGGACGGAACCGAGGTCCGGGGTGCCGGTCGGAACCGAGGTCCGGGGTGGCGGTCGGAACCGAGGTCCGGGGCGGCGGTCGGTACCGAGGTCCGGGGCGGCGGTCGGAACCGAGGTCCGGGGCGGCGGTCGGAACCGAGGTCCGGGGCGGCGGTCGGAACCGAGGTCCGGGGCGGCGGTCGGAACCGAGGTCCGGGGCGGCGGTCGGAACCGAGGTCCGGGGCGGCGGTCGGAACGGAGGTCCGGGGCGGCGGTCGGAACCAAGGTCCGGGGCGGCGGTCGGAACCAAGGTCCGGGCAGGCGCTCGGAATCAAGGTATGGGGTAGCGTTCTGAGCGGAGGTCCGAGGCGCTGGACGGAACCGAGGTCCGGGGTGCCGGTCGGAACCGAGGTCCGGGGTGGCGGTCGGAACCGAGGTCCGGGGCGGCGGTCGGTACCGAGGTCCGGGGCGGCGGTCGGAACCGAGGTCCGGGGCGGCGGTCGGAACCGAGGTCCGGGGCGGCGGTCGGAACCGAGGTCCGGGGCGGCGGTCGGAACCAAGGTCTGGGCTAGCGGTTGGAACCAAGGTGGCGATCGGAACCAAGGACCGGGGTGACGGTCAGAACCAAGGTCCGGGGTGGCAGTCGGAACCAAGGTCCAAAGTGGCGGTCGAAACCAAGGTCAGGGGTGGCGGTCGTAACCAAGTTCCGGGGTGGCGGTCGGAACCAAGGTCCGGGGTGGCGGTCGGAACCAAGGTCCGGGGGGGGAGGTCGATACCATGGTCCGGCGTGTCGGTCGGGACCAAGGACCGGGGTGGCGGTCGGAACCAAGGTCCGGGGCGGCGGTCGGAACCAAGGTCCGGGGCGGCGGTCGGAAACGAGGTCCGGGGCGGCGGTCGGAAACGAGGTCCGGGGCGGCGGTCGGAAACGAGGTCCGGGGCGGCGGTCGGAAACGAGGTCCGGGGCGGCGGTCGGAAACGAGGTCCGGGACGGCGGTCGGAAACGAGGTCCGGGGCGGCGGTCGGAAACGAGGTCCGGGGCGGCGGTCGGAAACGAGGTCCGGGGCGGCGGTCGGAAACGAGGTCCGGGGCGGCGGTCGGAAACGAGGTCCGGGGCGGCGGTCGGAAACGAGGTCCGGGGCGGCGGTCGGAACCGAGGTCCGGGGCGGCGGTCGGAACCGAGGTCCGGGGCGGCGGTCGGAACCGAGGTCCGGGGCGGCGGTCGGAACCGAGGTCCGGGGCGGCGGTCGGAAACGAGGTCCGGGGCGGCGGTCGGAAACGAGGTCCGGGGCGGCGGTCGGAAACGAGGTCCGGGGCGGCGGTCGGAAACGAGGTCCGGGGCGGCGGTCGGAAACGAGGTCCGGGGCGGCGGTCGGAAACGAGGTCCGGGGCGGCGGTCGGAAACGAGGTCCGGGGCGGCGGTCGGAAACGAGGTCCGGGGCGGCGGTCGGAAACGAGGTCCGGGGCGGCGGTCGGAAACGAGGTCCGGGGCGGCGGTCGGAAACGAGGTCCGGGGCGGCGGTCGGAAACGAGGTCCGGGGCGGCGGTCGGAACCGAGGTCCGGGGCGTCGGTCGGAACCGAGGTCCGGGGCGGCGGTCGGAACCGAGGTCCGGGGCGGCGGTCGGAACCGAGGTCCGGGGCGGCGGTCGGAACCGAGGTCCGGGGCGGCGGTCGGAACCGAGGTCCGGGGCGGCGGTCGGAACCGAGGTCCGGGGCGGCGGTCGGAACCGAGGTCCGGGGCGGCGGTCGGAACCGAGGTCCGGGGCGGCGGTCGGAACCAAGGTCCGGGGCGGCGGTCGGAACCAAGGTCCGGGCAGGCGCTCGGAATCAAGGTATGGGGTAGCGTTCTGAGCCGAGGTCCGAGGCGCTGGACGGAACCGAGGTCCGGGGTGCCGGTCGGAACCGAGGTCCGGGGTGGCGGTCGGAACCGAGGTCCTGGGTGGCGGTCGGAACCGAGGTCCTGGGCGGCGGTCGGAACCGAGGTCCGGGGTGGCGGTCGGTACCGAGGTCCGGGCCGGCATTCGGAACCGAGGTCCGGGGCGGCGGTCGGATCCGAGGTCCGGGGCGGCGGTCGGAACCGAGGTCCGGGGCGGCGGTAGGAACCGAGGTCCGGGGCGGCGGTCGGAACCGAGGTCCGGGGCGGCGGTCGGAACCGAGTTCCGGGGCGGCGGTCGGAACCGAGGTCCGGGGCGGCGGTCGGAACCGAGGTCCGGGGCGGCGGTCGGAACCGAGGTCCGGGGCGGCGGTCGGAACCGAGGTCCGGGGCGGCGGTCGGAACCGAGGTCCGGGGCGGCGGTCGGAACCGAGGTCCGGGGCGGCGGTCGGAACCGAGGTCCGGGGCGGCGGTCGGAACCGAGGTCCGGGGCGGCGGTCGGAACCGAGGTCCGGGGCGGCGGTCGGAACCAAGGTCCGGGCAGGCGCTCGGAATCAAGGTATGGGGTAGCGTTCTGAGCCGAGGTCCGAGGCGCTGGACGGAACCGAGGTCCGGGGTGCCGGTCGGAACCGAGGTCCGGGGTGGCGGTCGGAACCGAGGTCCTGGGTGGCGGTCGGAACCGAGGTCCTGGGCGGCGGTCGGAACCGAGGTCCGGGGTGGCGGTCGGTACCGAGGTCCGGGCCGGCATTCGGAACCGAGGTCCGGGGCGGCGGTCGGAACCGAGGTCCGGGTCGGCGGTCGGAACCGAGGTCCGGGGCGGCGGTAGGAACCGAGGTCCGGGGCGGCGGTCGGAACCGAGGTCCGGGGCGGCGGTCGGAACCGAGTTCCGGGGCGGCGGTCGGAACCGAGGTCCGGGGCGGCGGTCGGAACCGAGGTCCAGGGCGGCGGTCGGAACCGAGGTCCGGGGCGGCGGTCGGAACCGAGGTCCGGGGCGGCGGTCGGAACCGAGGTCCGGGGCGGCGGTCGGAACCGAGGTCCGGGGCGGTGGTCGGAACCGAGGTCCGGGGCGGCGGTCGGAACCGAGGTCCGGGGCGGCGGTCGGAACCGAGGACCGGGGCGGCGGTCGGAACCGAGGTCCGGGGCGCCGGTCGGAACCGAGGTCCGGGGCGGCGGTCGGAACCGAGGTCCGGGGCGGCGGTCGGAACCGAGGTCCGGGGCGGCGGTCGGAACCGAGGTCCGGGGCGGCGGTCGGAACCGAGGTCCGGGGCGGCGGTCGGAACCAAGGTCCGGGCAGGCGCTCGGAATCAAGGTATGGGGTAGCGTTCTGAGCCGAGGTCCGAGGCGCTGGACGGAACCGAGGTCCGGGGTGCCGGTCGGAACCGAGGTCCGGGGTGGCGGTCGGAACCGAGGTCCTGGGTGGCGGTCGGAACCGAGGTCCTGGGCGGCGGTCGGAACCGAGGTCCGGGGTGGCGGTCGGTACCGAGGTCCGGGCCGGCATTCGGAACCGAGGTCCGGGGCGGCGGTCGGAACCGAGGTCCGGGGCGGCGGTCGGAACCGAGGTCCGGGGCGGCGGTAGGAACCGAGGTCCGGGGCGGCGGTCGGAACCGAGGTCCGGGGCGGCGGTCGGAACCGAGTTCCGGGGCGGCGGTCGGAACCGAGGTCCGGGGCGGCGGTCGGAACCGAGGTCCAGGGCGGCGGTCGGAACCGAGGTCCGGGGCGGCGGTCGGAACCGAGGTCCGGGGCGGCGGTCGGAACCGAGGTCCGGGGCGGCGGTCGGAACCGAGGTCCGGGGCGGTGGTCGGAACCGAGGTCCGGGGCGGCGGTCGGAACCGAGGTCCGGGGCGGCGGTCGGAACCGAGGACCGGGGCGGCGGTCGGAACCGAGGTCCGGGGCGCCGGTCGGAACCGAGGTCCGGGGCGGCGGTCGGAACCGAGGTCCGGGGCGGCGGTCGGAAACGAGGTCCGGGGCGGCGGTCGGAAACGAGGTCCGGGGCGGCGGTCGGAAACGAGGTCCGGGGCGGCGGTCGGAAACGAGGTCCGGGGCGGCGGTCGGAAACGAGGTCCGGGGCGGCGGTCGGAAACGAGGTCCGGGGCGGCGGTCGGAAACGAGGTCCGGGGCGGCGGTCGGAAACGAGGTCCGGGGCGGCGGTCGGAAACGAGGTCCGGGGCGGCGGTCGGAAACTAGGTCCGGAGCGGCGGTCGGAAACGAGGTCCGGGGCGGCGGTCGGAAACGAGGTCCGGGGCGGCGGTCGGAAACGAGGTCCGGGACGGCGGTCGGAAACGACGTCCGGGGCGGCGGTCGGAAACGAGGTCCGGGGCGGCGGTCGGAAACGAGGTCCGGGGCGGCGGTCGGAAACGAGGTCCGGGGCGGCGGTCGGAAACGAGGTCCGGGGCGGCGGTCGGAACCGAGGTCCGGGGCGGCGGTCGGAACCGAGGTCCGGGGCGGCGGTCGGAACCGAGGTCCGGGGCGGCGGTCGGAACCGAGGTCCGGGGCGGCGGTCGGAACCGAGGTCCGGGGCGGCGGTCGGAAACGAGGTCCGGGGCGGCGGTCGGAAACGAGGTCTGGGGCGGCGGTCGGAAACGAGGTCCGGGGCGGCGGTCGGAAACGAGGTCCGGGGGGCGGTCGGAAACGCGGTCCGGGGCGGCGGTCGGAAACGAGGTCCGGGGCGGCGGTCGGAACCGAGGTCCGGGGCGTCGGTCGGAACCGAGGTCTGGGGCGGCGGTCGGAACCGAGGTCCGGGGCGGCGGTCGGAACCGAGGTCCGGGGCGGCGGTCGGAACCGAGGTCCGGGGCGGCGGTCGGAACCGAGGTCCGGGGCGGCGGTCGGAACCGAGGTCCGGGGCCGCGGTCGGAACCGAGGTCCGGGGCGGCGGTCGGAACCAAGGTCCGGGGCGGCGGTCGGAACCAAGGTCCGGGCAGGCGCTCGGAATCAAGGTATGGGGTAGCGTTCTGAGCCGAGGTCCGAGGCGCTGGACGGAACCGAGGTCCGGGGTGCCGGTCGGAACCGAGGTCCGGGGTGGCGGTCGGAACCGAGGTCCTGGGTGGCGGTCGGAACCGAGGTCCTGGGCGGCGGTCGGAACCGAGGTCCGGGGTGGCGGTCGGTACCGAGGTCCGGGCCGGCATTCGGAACCGAGGTCCGGGGCGGCGGTCGGAACCGAGGTCCGGGGCGGCGGTCGGAACCGAGGTCCGGGGCGGCGGTCGGAACCGAGGTCCGGGGCGGCGGTCGGAACCGAGGTCCGGGGCGGCGGTCGGAACCGAGGTCCGGGGCGGCGGTCGGAACCGAGGTCCGGGGCGGCGGTCGGAACCGAGGTCCGGGGCGGCGGTCGGAACCGAGGTCCGGGGCGGCGGTCGGAACCGAGGTCCGGGGCGGCGGTCGGAACCGAAGTCCGGGGCGGCGGTCGGAACCAAGGTCCGGGGCGGCGGTCGGAACCGAGGTCCGGGGCGTCGGTCAGAACCGAGGTCCAGGGCGGCGGTCGGAACCGAGGTCCGGGGCGGCGGTCGGAACCGAGGTCCGGGGCGGCGGTCGGAACCGAGGTCCGGGGCGGCGGTCGGAACCGAGGTCCGGGGCCGCGGTCGGAACCGAGGTCCGGGGCCGCGGTCGGAACCGAGGTCCGGGGCGGCGGTCGGAACCAAGGTCCGGGGCGGCGGTCGGAACCAAGGTCCGGGGCGGCGGTCGGAACCAAGGTCCGGGGCGGCGGTCGGAACCAAGGTCCGGGGCGGCGGTCGGAACCAAGGTCCGGGACGGCGGTCGGAACCAAGGTCCGGGCCGGCGGTCGGAACCAAGGTCCGGGGCGGCGGTCGGAACCAAGGTCCGGGGCGGCGGTCGGAACCAAGGTCCGGGGCGGCGGTCGGAACCAAGGTCCGGGGCGGCGGTCGCAACCAAGGTCCGGGGCGGCGGTCGCAACCAAGGTCCGGGGCGGCGGTCGCAACCAAGGTCCGGGGCGGCGGTCGCAACCAAGGTCCGGGGCGGCGGTCGGAACCAAAGTCCGGGTTCGCGTTCGGAACAAAGGTCCGACGTGGCGGTCGGAACCAAGGTCCAGGGTGGCGGTCGGAAACAAGGTCCGGGGTGGCGGTCGGAACCAACGTCCGGGGTGGCGGTCTGAACCAAGGTCCGGGGCGGCGGTCGGAACCAAGGTCCGGGGCGGCGGTCGGAACCAAGGTCCGGGGCGGCGGTCGGAACCAAGGTCCGGGCAGGCGCTCGGAATCAAGGTATGGGGTAGCGTTCTGAGCGGAGGTCCGAGGCGCTGGACGGAACCGAGGTCCGGGGTGCCGGTCGGAACCGAGGTCCGGGGTGGCGGTCGGAACCGAGGTCCGGGGCGGCGGTCGGAACCGAGGTCCGGGGCGGCGGTCGGAACCGAGGTCCGGGGCGGCGGTCGGAACCGAGGTCCGGGGCGGCGGTCGGAACCGAGGTCCGGGGCGGCGGTCGGAACCGAGGTCCGGGGCGGCGGTCGGAACCGAGGTCCGGGGCGGCGGTCGGAACGGAGGTCCGGGGCGGCGGTCGGAACCGAGGTCCGGGGCGGCGGTCGGAACCGAGGTCCGGGGCGGCGGTCGGAACCGAGGTCCGGGGCGGCGATCGGAAACGAGGTCCGGGCTAGCGGTTGGAACCAAGGTGGCGATCGGAACCAAGGACCGGGGTGACGGTCAGAACCAAGGTCCGGGGTGGCAGTCGGAACCAAGGTCCAAAGTGGCGGTCGAAACCAAGGTCAGGGGTGGCGGTCGTAACCAAGTTCCGGGGTGGCGGTCGGAACCAAGGTCCGGGGTGGCGGTCGGAACCAAGGTCCGGGGGGGAGGTCGATACCATGGTCCGGCGTGTCGGTCGGGACCAAGGTCCGGGGTGGCGGTCGGAACCAAGGTCCGGGGCGGCGGTCGGAAACGAGGTCCGGGGCGGCGGTCGGAAACGAGGTCCGGGGCGGCGGTCGGAAACGAGGTCCGGGGCGGCGGTCGGAAACGAGGTCCGGGGCGGCGGTCGGAAACGAGGTCCGGGGCGGCGGTCGGAAACGAGGTCCGGGGCGGCGGTCGGAAACGAGGTCCGGGGCGGCGGTCGGAAACGAGGTCCGGGGCGGCGGTCGGAAACGAGGTCCGGGGCGGCGGTCGGAAACGAGGTCCGGGGCGGCGGTCGGAAACGAGGTCCGGGGCGGCGGTCGGAAACGAGGTCCGGGGCGGCGGTCGGAACCGAGGTCCGGGGCGTCGGTCGGAACCGAGGTCCGGGGCGGCGGTCGGAACCGAGGTCCGGGGCGGCGGTCGGAACCGAGGTCCGGGGCGGCGGTCGGAACCGAGGTCCGGGGCGGCGGTCGGAACCGAGGTCCGGGGCGGCGGTCGGAACCGAGGTCCGGGGCGGCGGTCGGAACCGAGGTCCGGGGCGGCGGTCGGAACCAAGGTCCAGGGCGGCGGTCGGAACCAAGGTCCGGGCAGGCGCTCGGAATCAAGGTATGGGGTAGCGTTCTGAGCCGAGGTCCGAGGCGCTGGACGGAACCGAGGTCCGGGGTGCCGGTCGGAACCGAGGTCCGGGGTGGCGGTCGGAACCGAGGTCCTGGGTGGCGGTCGGAACCGAGGTCCTGGGCGGCGGTCGGAACCGAGGTCCGGGGTGGCGGTCGGTACCGAGGTCCGGGCCGGCATTCGGAACCGAGGTCCGGGGCGGCGGTCGGAACCGAGGTCCGGGGCGGCGGTCGGAACCGAGGTCCGGTGCGGCGGTCGGAACCGAGGTCCGGGGCGGCGGTCGGAACCGAGGTCCGGGGCGGCGGTCGGAACCGAGTTCCGGGGCGGCGGTCGGAACCGAGGTCCGGGGCGGCGGTCGGAACCGAGGTCCGGGGCGGCGGTCGGAACCGAGGTCCGGGGCGGCGGTCGGAACCGAGGTCCGGGGCGGCGGTCGGAACCGAGGTCCGGGGCGGCGGTCGGAACCGAGGTCCGGGGCGGCGGTCGGAACCGAGGTCCGGGGCGGCGGTCGGAACCGAGGTCCGGGGCGACGGTCGGAACCGAGGTCCGGGGCGGCGGTCGGAACCGAGGTCCGGGGCGCCGGTCGGAACCGAGGTCCGGGGCGGCGGTCGGAACCGAGGTCCGGGGCGCCGGTCGGAAACGAGGTCCGGGGCGGCGGTCGGAAACGAGGTCCGGGGCGGCGGTCGGAAACGAGGTCCGGGGCGGCGGTCGGAAACGAGGTCCGGGGCGGCGGTCGGAAACGAGGTCCGGGGCGGCGGTCGGAAACGAGGTCCGGGGCGGCGGTCGGAAACGAGGTCCGGGGCGGCGGTCGGAAACGAGGTCCGGGGCGGCGGTCGGAAACGAGGTCCGGGGCGGCGGTCGGAAACGAGGTCCGGGGCGGCGGTCGGAAACGAGGTCCGGGGCGGCGGTCGGAAACTAGGTCCGGAGCGGCGGTCGGAAACGAGGTCCGGGGCGGCGGTCGGAACCGAGGTCCGGGGCCGCGGTCGGAACCGAGGTCCGGGGCGGCGGTCGGAACCAAGGTCCGGGGCGGCGGTCGGAACCAAGGTCCGGGCAGGCGCTCGGAATCAAGGTATGGGGTAGCGTTCTGAGCCGAGGTCCGAGGCGCTGGACGGAACCGAGGTCCGGGGTGCCGGTCGGAACCGAGGTCCGGGGTGGCGGTCGGAACCGAGGTCCTGGGTGGCGGTCGGAACCGAGGTCCTGGGCGGCGGTCGGAACCGAGGTCCGGGGTGGCGGTCGGCACCGAGGTCCGGGCCGGCATTCGGAACCGAGGTCCGGGGCGGCGGTCGGAACCGAGGTCCGGGGCGGCGGTCGGAACCGAGGTCCGGGGCGGCGGTCGGAACCGAGGTCCGGGGCGGCGGTCGGAACCGAGGTCCGGGGCGGCGGTCGGAACCGAGGTCCGGGGCGGCGGTCGGAACCGAGGTCCGGGGCGGCGGTCGGAACCGAGGTCCGGGGCGGCGGTCGGAACCGAGGTCCGGGGCGGCGGTCGGAACCGAGGTCCGGGGCGGCGGTCGGAACCGAGGTCCGGGGCGGCGGTCGGAACCGAGGTCCGGGGCGTCGGTCGGAACCGAGGTCCGGGGCGGCGGTCGGAACCGAGGTCCGGGGCGGCGGTCGGAACCGAGGTCCGGGGCGGCGGTCGGAACCGAGGTCCGGGGCGGCGGTCGGAACCGAGGTCCGGGGCCGCGGTCGGAACCGAGGTCCGGGGCCGCGGTCGGAACCGAGGTCCGGGGCGGCGGTCGGAACCGAGGTCCGGGGCGGCGGTCTGAACCGAGGTCCGGGGCGGCGGTCGGAACCGAGGTCCGGGGCGGCGGTCGGAACCGAGGTCCGGGGCGGCGGTCGGAACCGAGGTCCGGGGCGGCGGTCGGAACCGAGGTCCGGGGCGGCGGTCGGAACCGAGGTCCGGGGCGGCGGTCGGAACCGAGGTCCGGGGCGGCGGTCGGAACCGAGGTCCGGGGCGGCGGTCGGAACCGAGGTCCGGGGCGGCGGTCGGAACCGAGGTCCGGGGCGGCGGTCGGAACCGAGGTCCGGGGCGGCGGTCGGAAACGAGGTCCGGGGCGGCGGTCGGAACCGAGGTCCGGGGCGGCGGTCGGGAACCAAGGTCCGGGGCGGCGGTCGGAACCAAGGTCCGGGGCGGCGGTCGGAACCAAGGTCCGGGGCGGCGGTCGGAACCAAGGTCCGGGGCGGCTGTCGGAACCAAGGTCCGGGGCGGCGGTCGGAACCAAGGTCCGGGGCGGCGGTCGGAACCAAGGTCCGGGGCGGCGGTCGGAACCAAGGTCCGGGGCGGCGGTCGGAACCAAGGTCCGGGGCGGCGGTCGGAACCAAGGTCCGGGGCGGCGGTCGGAACCAAGGTCCGGGGCGGCGGTCGGAACCAAGGTCCGGGGCGGCGGTCGGAACCAAGGTCCGGGGCGGCGGTCGGAACCAAGGTCCGGGGCGGCGGTCGGAACCAAGGTCCGGGGCGGCGGTCGCAACCAAGGTCCGGGGCGGCGGTCGCAACCAAGGTCCGGGGCGGCGGTCGCAACCAAGGTCCGGGGCGGCGGTCGCAACCAAGGTCCGGGGCGGCGGTCGGAACCAAAGTCCGGGTTCGCGTTCGAACAAGGTCCGACGTGGCGGTCGGAACCAAGGTCCAAGGTGGCGGTCGGAAACAAGGTCCGGGGTGGCGGTCGGAACCAACGTCCGGGGTGGCGGTCTGAACCAAGGTCCGGGGCGGCGGTCGGAACCAAGGTCCGGGGCGGCGGTCGGAACCAAGGTCCGGGGCGGCGGTCGGAACCAAGGTCCGGGCAGGCGCTCGGAATCAAGGTATGGGTAGCGTTCTGAGCGGAGGTCCGAGGCGCTGGACGGAACCGAGGTCCGGGGTGCCGGTCGGAACCGAGGTCCGGGGTGGCGGTCGGAACCGAGGTCCGGGGCGGCGGTCGGTACCGAGGTCCGGGGCGGCGGTCGGAACCGAGGTCCGGGGCGGCGGTCGGAACCGAGGTCCGGGCGGCGGGTCGGAACCGAGGTCCGGGGCGGCG